>NC_068303.1:39391500-39573500 GCF_025860055.1 Xyrauchen texanus
CTAGTTCGCCACGTGTTCATTTTTAATGTAACGTTAGTATAGAAGCTAGTTTTTTCTTAGTTTTAAAGCAGACTGTTTGTTAATTTTTTTGATAATTGTAATATCAATTGTATTAACTTGCTCTCCTCTCAGTTTCTAATAAAGATCAGGGCACAGGCGAAGTCACTGTCAGGGCATTGTGCTACAGGTCCATGAGGAAAGCAGAGAAACCTCACAGTTTGAGTGTATGGTGAAGCTAGAATTGATATGACAGCAGTTATAGGCTTGCTACTTTAATAGCCCGGTGTTCCCAATGTTCCTGGGGACTCGGCTAAGGTTATTCGTGTTTAATGTAACTCAGATCAAATGAAAACAGTTATTGTAGGCAGGTAAGTTTCCCTAGCTGGTCCCCTCCAGGTAAAATGTGTTCTTATTCAAGTTTTCAACTCAGTCATTCATTTAAGATGCAATCTTGTGTTATAAGTATTAGGCTATCATGATTATACAGTGAGCAAGCTATATAAATAAGTATTTAATATAATTAAAGTGTAGAGCGACAACCGAGGGTGTAAGGTAAAGGCTGAATATTGTAGATTTATTACAATATGTTGCATGTTTGAATTAAAATACCTGTGGATATGCAACTTCCCACTCATGAAAGTTTTATGTTCTACAAAGGAGCACACTCTACAAAGGCCTAATGGAGTAGGGATATAACAATAGCAAATTTCACTGTACAGTATCAACCAAAATCTGTATACCAATATTTCATTATTTTCTTTTTCCTCCCCTTTTACAAACAAATATTCTGCTTCAAAGAAAAAAAATGAAATTGATTTGATGTTTTCATAAGGGTCCTTCATTATGAACTTGTATGCCATGCATAACATACTGTGGATAGAAATTACAGGGAAAGTTACTGGTATGATAATTGTGGTTCTATTATATTACTATTATATTTAGTGTATTGCTAATCAATATATTGTTACTTCCCAGGTGACAGCGGCTCACTTCAAGAGCAGGTGAAGCAAGTTGGGACAATGTTGAAGACGTTTGCTCGCACTGGGCAATCAGGTACAACTTGCAAACAACACCTGTGGTTGTTGGTTTAATTCCCACTGGGGCCACCTGTACATGTAGTAGACCTAGATATAAATGTCATAGTTTAGTAGTTGAAGGACCAGGACTGACTACTTATTTTATTCTGGGAACCCCTGTAGGTGCAGATCAGACCCTAATGCTGCGACGTCTTGGAGAGTTTGGCGATGTTGTGTGTAGCATGGACAACAAAATGGACACTATGCTGCAACATTTCAGTGCCAATGTGTCTGTTGGAGAGTTATCCCTGCCAGGGGATCTGTTACTCCCCCTAGACACCCAGGAAGATTTGGTGTTGCTTGACAACAGTTTGAGGCAGGATAAAGAGCTCCAGCAACGATTTGTAAGTGCGCTGATTTCGTTTATAACGCCATAGGGTCATCTAAAAAGTCAAATTAAGATCGTACACTGCATATTCTACAGTCTGAATCCACAGCCTGTCACATTTTAAATTTATGAGAAGCTTCAGAGAAATGTAATTTGTAACACATTTGTTTTTGTATTTTCAGCTTCGGTTTTTAGCAATCAAATGTGGGAGGGACCTAAAGACAACCATGTGGTGAATGCTTCAGATTATCTTCTCTAATCACATTTCCATCAATACAACCTGGACTGGTGTAGGGGATACAGCATGTTTTAGAGACATGTTCCTGAAGACCATTGTTCAAAGTAAGTTGGATATTTTTTTATATTTAAGTAGATGTGTATGACCTTATGCCATTCAAATGGAATGACAGATCTTTATTTTCTACAGGAGCCATCCGGAAGAACCCGGCAACCCAGGATGCCACTGATGAGGCGATCCAGGTTAACGTTACGCGTTACCTGAAAGGAGCATCTGACCGTGAAGGTGGGAAAAGGCGCCGCACAGCTGAGAGGGACCCACAGCCGACCCCTTAAACCTAGGCTGACTACTGACACCCCAGCATCACTGACAACTGGAACCCTTTCTTTATCCTGCAGTCAGTAACATCAAGACCCCTAAAAAAGCCTGCTAAAAGTGTCAGACTACACTCACCCAATCCACACTGTTCACTGTGGAAATTGCTCTTTTTTTTTTTTCTCGTGACCCTGCTTTGAGGGCAGCTCCTTGGATGAATATGGGATGGTTTGTCCTTTTATACAGACGCACGAGGAATCACTGAAGATATGCCAATTTGCACTGCCTCATTCTGGAGGTCGGGGAAAACCGGTGATTCTTAGCCCACTACGCCACGCAGACCCCATCCACTCCAGACATTCTGATTGGCTGTGTTCTCTACAGCTGGATTTTCAGCTGTTAATTTCATTTGTTCCCACTTGTTGTCATGTGTAAGTTGAATGTCAAAATTTGAATGTCAAAAGTTATCCTGCGCATTCTTTGTGTAACGTGTGTAGGAGGAGGCAGACAGGGAGTGAGGATCTACGTGCAGGCTTTATTAAACAAGAATGGAAAACATGACAAACAGGAACAAATGAAACATCCACGGTGGGAAACTGAAACTAAAACATGAAAACATTGGGGGGTACACAAACTGGTTAAACACGGCAAGACAGGCAAGGCAGGCAAGACAACTATATCCAGACACATCAACGATCGACAGGGGAATGGAGAAACAGCAGGGTTTAAATACACAGGAGACATGATGATGACAAACGACAATCAGGTGAGCACAATGACACAGGGCTGGCAGTGATGAGGGCCGGGAATCATGGGAAGTGTAGTGGCTGACAATTGACAAGTGAGACACGGGGCAGACAACAGGGGATCGTGACACTTTGATACCAAAGATCTCAATTATTTCATATACAATTTGCTGCTTATTTCATTGTTACAGTGCTTAACTATTCTATTTTTAAATATAGCTTGTAAATTCTAGATTATACATCTAATACTTGATATCTGCACATTACCTGGTATCAAATATTCTACTTACCATGACTTTTGTATTGGCTTATTTCATTCCGTCAGTGCTTAACGATTCTATTATAGTTTGTAAATCCTATTTCATGCCTGATATTTGATATTGCACATTACCTGGTATGAAATATTCTACTTCATTCCGTCACAATGCTTAACTGTTATTCTATTGTTAAATATAGCTTGTAAATCCTTGTGCCACAGGTCAGCATTGCAGTTATAATGGTATATTCTACTCCAGAGCTTTACTCTAAATTATTACCACTTAACCTATTGTTAGAAATGACTTGTAAATATGATGTTATACCTCAATTTATTTGGTATCCTTTCTTTGGTACCAAATATCCTCATTGCTTATGTTTACTGGTAATTATTTTCATCCCAGAGCTGACCTCTTTATATTATTAACAATTATTTTAAGTGTTAACAATAGTGTTTTTTTATTTTTTTTACCAAAATTGAATTGGAAACCTGCATGTTCTTTAGTGTGTGTGTGTGTATATATAATGTTTGTATTTTTCTGTTATTTATATTTCAGTGATCTGACATCTTGTTTCAATGACATTTACTGTACTTTGAAATGTGGAATTAAAACACCAAATGGAAATTTGTCTTGTTTGATCAATCATTATTCTTGATAAACTGCATGCTATAAATATAAAAAAAAAATATATATATATATATATATATATATATATATATATATATATATATATATATATATATACACAATAAGCGGCGGCAGATCGCTCGAAAATAGCGTTTGCCTCCGACGCCCTGCGGAAGGTCCGCCTTTGATAAAATGGCGGCGGAATGGCCGATGGCCAGCGGGCCGGCAGTGGAACGAAGGCAGTAGGAAGGCGGCTGCCACTTTTAAAACCGGCTGCCGCCGGCGGTGCGCCATCAAACGTGTTTGCGATAACGTCATTCTGCCGCTTCTACTGCCTCCGGAGCACCGCCAGCGGCCCGCCGACTCATCGCTATCTGGGTACCCACATAACAATGTGTAAATGTTTATTTAGTGCAAAGAATTTATATTATAAATAACATGTAATCATTTAAACAGGGCAGATACATAGAAACACAATACCTCAAAATATATTTAAAATTAAACAATTGTTAGTCATAATATACTCGTACCTCTTAAAGAGCAGATTTTTGTAGATAGGTTAATATGATTAATGTGCAGATTATTGGCTCATCTTTTCACTTATTTATTCTTTAAGTCGGCAGTGTATGAATTTGTTGCCCAGATTATTCTTGAAAAAACATAACAAGCGCCTTTGTAACGTACCAAAAGTACAGTAAGCCTCTCAAGCAGCCGCAAAAATATTTACATTTTTTTTACATACATTTTTTTCTGTATTTGTGTCAAACTTGAGCACTTTTGAGCAAGATGTGGCATCTGTGAATGGTTATACTGTGATAGGTACTCTAGGTCCCAGCAATGCACTGCAACATGAATACATAATGCAGTTTACCACGTTACTGTTTATTGTTTCACTGTTTTCTGTTTTTATTTCTGGTGTTGTTGTTGTTTTTGTTATAATTTTTTGTTATTTGTTATTTGGTGATTATTGAGAGCTCATCTTTTACTTACTACAGTAATATGTTGTTTTTGGATTTCACTGTCATTGTGTTTTCTGTGTTAAAAAAATTGATTTGATTAACTTTCATTAAAAGAATTATCTTTTACTGTGAGAAATTTGTGATTTAAAAAAATAATAAAAAATCCACTTTTGTGTTCCACACCTAAAAAATAAATAATTAAAAAACAAATTATGACAGAATGACTGCTCATAGTTTCCGGGCACACATAATTTGGAAAATGTTATTAGTACTCGTGTGATTTCTACAAACTGAATGGCTATGCATTCTGTGAAATGTAAACTTCTGGCATATTGTATGACTATTTAGACTATCTTTGCTATGCACGGCGGTACTCCTTATTACAATTACACAACCTGAACTGTTATCCTCGGCTTGATTCTATAATGTATGTCACCTGCAGGGCTGTCAGAATAGTTTGACACTCGTATTATAACAATAGCATCTCTATGTGCTGAAATTAATTGACAGGAAGACATCATGTACCTTCCTGTCATCATGTACCATCAATGGTTTTAGCCTTGACATCTTAAAACCTTTAGCTAAAAATAAATATTACGGTGATCTTGGAAACAATTGAAGATTTGCTGCTTAGACTTATAAAAATCATAACAGCCAGGATATGCTATTGCTTGCTATAAATATGTAATGGCTTCATGGAACGGAACCTGTTCAACCCATCTGGATACAGTTACCTACCAAAGCCCTGACTGAAGAACAAGTATGTTTGTGATCAAGGTCATAAAACTGCACTGGTTGACTTTCATTACATCACATATTTTGGATATTTAAGCAACATCACATGAGCAAGACCAAAAAATCTGAATTGCTGTTATTGGTCTAGGCACGAGCAGGGTTGGGGAGTAATGCAATACATGTAAAGGTGTTACTTATTTTAAATACAAATTATTAGAAACTGTATTACATTACAGTTAAAATTAGGCCTGTCGCGATGATTAAATAATTGTCTGATCGCAGTTATACTTCAATTTCCAACCACATTTTAATGCCAAAAAATAAGGGAATTTTAAGGGATAGTGAACGCAAAGCGCTCCGGCTTAACTATAATGGTCGTGTAATGACCTGGCCACGCGGTGTTAATGACACAAAGTGAGGAGGAGACACATTTCTGTGGCGTGAAATTAATCACAAAGGTTTTGCTTCATGAGAAATAAGGGCTTATCATCTCTATTCCTATGAATGTACATGGTGCTTCACTATATAACATATTCGGTAGAATGGTATGTTTATTTATGTACATTTTCTGCATGGATATAAATGTTCACCTGTTTTAACTCCTTTGTCTCCATGCTCTCCCTTCTCTCCTTTCTGTCCTTTCTGTCCTCTTTCTCCTCGCTCACCTGCGGGATGAAGCACACAGTTATATTCACCTTTCAATATGCCCATTTGTGAACAGCACATTTGACTGTATACTCCCAAACATCTTATATTTCATTAAAGAGGACAAAACACAAAGAACTACATTTTCAATGATCTTTTATGGTACAAGAGCTTGAAGTATTATGAAAACATCGATTAACCCTAACTCTCAGAACTCAAGACCATCTCCCCAGTCCAAAAAGAGCATTTATTGAAACTAAGCTGCAAAAACATCTAGCTCTGAACTTGAGCTTACGTGTTTACATGTCATTAGTCCCTCATCATTAGATCATTAGATGATTCGAAACTTCTGAACAGCCAGTTAAGGTTAAGTGATGAATTGTTTTAATGGATAACAGATAGTGCTCAGGGCTGGACTGGAAAGCGCAATCGGTCAGGGATTTTACATCGCAACTGGCCCAAAAATACAGAGCAACATTGAATATTCACAATGGACAAGGATATAATTTTAGCGGAGAGCTTCTTTTGAACTTCACTATGCCAGAGTATGGATTGCAGTATGGATTAAAAAGAGGCTGCTTGGAAGTTTTTTTTTTTTTGGTGAGCATCTGCCAAGCCATCTTTGCCCGTGGAATTTTGCAGTGCAAAGGTACGTTTCAGTAATTTCAGTAAGCACAGACCTACTGATGCCGAATACACAGTAAGATCAGCCTGACAGCACAACCTTTTAACAACCATTAGCATTTTGTTTTAATGAATATATACAGTATATTCCACAGATTTCTGTAAAATTGCAATACCCATTCAATAAATCTGCGGGAACATCCAGAAAATGATTCACGTGCACGTCCCCAGATAACACGATCACCAGTTGATCCATAAAAACAGTTCCATCTTTGTCACTCTCTTCGACGTTGTGTCGGAGAAGCGACACTAGGGGTCTCTCTTGAGCACCGAATATACCTCTGATCTATGAAAAAAGGCCAGTGAGAAGTTGGCAGCTAGTATTTGCATACTCTGCCCCCGGACATATGGGTATAAAGGCGAGGAAATACTAGAGTTCATTCAGAAATTTTCTTGGGAGCCGATGGTTGTGCATGCTGTTTGCTATGAGTCACACCTGTTCCTGTATTCTTCTGACGCTCTGCATGCTGTTGGATTCTACGGCGCATTACAGCGGCTTTCTCCTTCTCTGCAAGGCGGTGCAGTTGTCCCTGGGCGCATCGACAGTGCAGTTAAAAGAGTTATTTTCTAAAAGAGCAAAATACACAGCTGTATTTGGGGCAGGCGCCACGGGCGATGAAGGCGATTTGGGGACATTGACGGGCTCTGTTCGCCGGGTAAATCCTCTCGAACCACCCGCCTCCCAGCACGCTTGCTGGCTTCCGTCCGAGTTCGGGATGAGCGATTTCTCTCCAATGGGTCAGCCACCCCCCGCGCCTTGCCTCTTTCCTACGGGATTGAGGCAGGTGCCGCGGGTGACGGAGGCGATTTGGGGATAATGATGGCTTGCGTTCGCCGGGTAAATATCGCGAACCACCCGCCTCCCCGGCACGTTTGCTTGCTCCCATCTGAGCTCGGGATGAGTGCGGCCGCTTCGCGGTCCCTTGAGCTCCTGGAATTGGATGATGATAATCGCGCCGCATCGGAGAGCGTTACAGCGGAGTCTGCTGATGACTCATCTGAGCCACCGCCTTCGGGTCTGCGCATCCAGTCTGAGCCTGATGCACAGGAGGTCCGCTATGCTTTGCCGGGTACCGCAAGCACAAGGCTGGACCGGAAAATCCTGCCCCCCCCACGGCTACTTGATCGGGCATGTGCGCCGCTCACAGCCGTGCCGCTCCCCCCGGTTCCTTTCTTCCCAGACGTGCATGACGAGTTGAGTAAGCCATAAAAGGGCACCTTCAGGTCAGAAGCACCAGCACTCGAACGGGCGATGGCCACCCCTGTGGTCCAGAAACGCAACCTATGTACTGGACCTGGTCGAAATACAGGCACCTTCTTGAACACCCCCGTCTCCCCGCTCCGTCCATTCGGCGGCACCGTTGACGACTCCGCCCAGCAGTCCTCAGCGGTGAAGAAGCAGACGGAGGCCATTTTACACATCCTGCCCTCCCGCAAACCTTGCTGCTCCACCTCAACCAAGAGTGGGCCCAGCTCTCAGCCCCAGCGTCAAGCATCCCGCAGGAAGCGCACGCCCACCGTCTCACGGAGCACTTCGAGGACCCGGAAGGCTCCCAAGCATTCCAGAGATGAACGACCCAGAGATCGAGACGTTTGCTCCGGAGTTGGTAAACAGACCACTCCGTCCCCCGGTGGAGGGCCAGGAAGAGAAACCTTCAGTTAAAGGTACTTTGTTTTTGCACGTTTTTTACTAACAGAGCAATTTCCTCTTTCTGGGTCACCTGGCCTGCAGATGCTGTTCTCACGGCACTCTGCCGCCACAGTTCAACAGTCCCGGCACGCTGGACGCGGACACTCCGCCCTCAGCCCCACGACTGTTCCCAGAGGACGCCGCTACAGGACCTCCTCCTCAGTCACTAACCCGCCCCCTGCCAGGTGTGTGGAGCAAGGTAAGAGCTTCGAGTCCTTTCTCAGCACTAGAGCCTCGGGACGCGTCCTCACCTCCCGACGCCATACTACCTGCTCCGCCCCGCTGCGAAGCCCCGCCGGGTACGTCAAAAGTTATCGTCCCCTTAGCACCCCCCAGCACGGAGCTTAGATGTGTGTCTTTCACTCCCCAATCCGTCATGCTGGCTGTCCAGGGCCATCCTACTCGGTTACGCAATTCAGTTTGCCAGGCCTCCACCCCCTTCGTGGGCGTCCGCTTTACCATTTTCCAAATCCATGCATGTGGAAATCGTCTCTTTCTTAAAGACATTATATAGAGCCTGTCCCTCCAACCGAGATGAAGAAGGGTCCCTACAGCCCTTACTTCATCATACCCAAGGAAGCGCGGTGGCTTACGACCGATCTTGAACTTATGAGTTTTCAACCAGGCTTTGCACAAACCCGTTCAAAAAATGCGCACCCAAGAACACATTTAAAACTTGCGTTCGGCAGCTAGATTGGTTCGCAGCGGTAGACCTGAAGGACGATTTAATCATCGGGTTCCTAAGAGGTGCCGGATGTTAAATCCCTCACGGCCATGTTCCACTCCTGGGACCTCTCGGTAGTCCTCGCAGGCCTCCAGAGACCTCCCTTCGAGCTGCTAGAATCAGTTGGATCAGGGCCTCTCTCTTAAGACTGCCCTGCTGATCGCGCTCACCTCCATCAAGAGGGTCGGGGACCTGCAAGCGTTCTCTGTCAGCGACACTTGCCTGGAGTTCGGTCCGGCAGACACATATGTGATCCTAAGACCGCGACCGGGCTACGTGCCCAAGGTTCCTACCACCAGGTAGTGAACCTGCAAGCGCTGCCCCGGGAGGAGGCAGACCCAGCCCCTTCATTGCTGTGTCCATTACGTGCTTTGCATACCCACCTGGACCGCACGCAGAGCTTTAGATGTTCTGAGCAGCTCTTGTCTGCTTTGGGGGACAGCGGAAAGGGAACGCTGTCTCCAAACAAAGGCTTTCCCACTGGGTAGTGGACGCCATTTCATTGGCCTATCACACCCAGGCCATGCCCCCCCTGCGGGTCCGAGCTCACTCAACAAGGAGTGTTGCGTCCTCCTGGGCACTGGCCAGGGGGACCTCTCTGGCAGACATATGTAGAGCAGCGGGTTGGGCAACACCCAATACCCTTGCAAGACTTTACAGTCTCAGGGTTGAGTCTGTATCATCCCGTGTTTTCTCAGGTCCGAGCCAGTAGAACTCGATAACACGCTGATGGGCTGGCCGGGTGAATTGCTTGCATTTAGTGTCCTTTCCCTCGGTTGAGGTAAAATTGTGCATTTTTTCTCCCAGGACATCCCACTCCTCGGATCCCTGGACGATTCCTCCCTAGCCCTCCTGGGTCCAACTCCAACTCGGACTACCCCTGTGTGTATTTTCTGCGATACGGTCCCCTTACCAAAGTGGACCCGCGTTTTCCTTAGGCAGTCCCAGGCTGCCCTCCGGTCGCCGTGTTGTAGCAACTCCCCCCTCCTTGAGGCTGGATCTACCACCACGCCACTTTCCACGTGTTGCCTAAAAACACATGTTACGTATTCACCACTCTTACCTCCCCTTCCAGGCAGGTGTGGTTTCCGCAGGGTCTTTTCCCCCTGAAAGAATAGGAAATTGGGTAAGACCCCCTTCCCTCGATGCATGTAAGGGCCCCGGCTGTCTATTGCTCTATGTGAGAAACATAGAGAGAAAAGAGGCCCAGCCAGGCTTGGCCCGTTTGTCTAGGGTAACCAGAAGGACTCCGACGACTTTTTTGGGGCATTGGGGAAGGGTATGTGCAGTCTGACACAGATGGTCATCTTGGCACGTAAGTCACCTGCCCGCTCCTGTGTCAGCAGAACACGTACACGGCTCAGCGCATGGCGTGATTTAAATTGGACCCCTAGTGTTGCTTCTCCGACACAACGTCAAAGAGAGCGACAGACGAGGAACGTCTAGGTTACGGATGTAACCTCCGTTACCTGATGGAGGGAACGAGACGTTGTGTCTTCCCGGCCAGGTCGCTGAGCCGAGCCGCTGTAGTGGCCGGACCATTTCCGGCTCCTCAGAAACATCCTGAATGAACTCTAGTATTTCCTCGCCTTTATACCCGTATGTCCGGGGGCGGGGTATGCAAATACTAGCTGCCAACTTCTCATTGGCCTTTTTTCATAGATCAGAGGTATATTCGGTGCTCAAGAGAGACCCCTAATATCGCTTCTCAACGTCTCGTTCCCTCCATCAGGGAACGGAGGTTACATCCGTAACCTAGACGTTTTGACTACGTAACCACTAATACTTAAATAATTTGTTTTTATTATTAACATGTATTAACAAAAATTTACATTGATTGTAAAACAAGTGCTAAACCAGTACTGTCTCTTTAAGAATAGCGGCAGCATCTCACAGAAGTGTTTGAGCCGTATTAACTAGAGTGGAATCGCATGGCTTCTTTACTGCATCTGTGCTGTGTGAGATTAGAATTAAACGTTTCTTTTTTTTGATTGACAACTGACAAACACCTATTCACACCAAATCTGAAACAAATTTGCTGTACATACCACAGACAAGGGGTCTATTAACACATACACTGAAATGCATAAAATGAAGAAAAAAAAATTTCACCTCTGTAAAGTAGGTGGCACTGTTCTACAAACATATTTATTCTGGTTCATTGCCCGGACATTTTAGCATTCAGCTGTTAATGACTGAGATTAATATTTCTAACACTGTTAAAGCATTTATTTATGAATTTGGCATAATTGTTTCATTATTTTCTTTCCAGGTTTTTGATGCTTTTTTAGGAATATAAAATCTGTATTTTTAAGCGAGTCAGAGGAGTAAAGAGCACTCCCTGCTAAAAAGATCCCATGCTGGTCTAAGCTGGTTAATGATGGTTTGGTGCTGCTCTAGATAGAGGACCAGTATAGCCATGCTTTTCACCAGCAAAACATAGCTGATGGTTGACCAGCATAGTCTTTCAGGTGAAGGTGGTTTAACTAGTTAAGAAGCCTAGTGGGGACACCAACACACCAGTATCACTTGGCTGGGGGACCAGCAAACAAAACAAGCTGGCGATCAGCAATGCCAGTCTTTTAAGCAGGGCTGTTGGATAAATATCAGTCCCCTGTCTATATATTTATGCACGTGTAATCTGCTACGAGTATATTCCAAACAAACTCCTGAATCCAGCTTCTCTTTTTTTATGCCGGGACAATGTAACACAAGGTACAGTGATTAAATAGATGTGAAACAGTGTTAAAGGGGACATATTATGCAAAATAAACATTATTATGTGTCCCCAGTGTGTGTAGACAACCACAAAATATGGTAAAAGACCATCCCCTCGTTTCTTTCCTTTCCCCATCAATAAATAAGAGTGTCTCCGAATGAGCCGTTCAGGCTTGCAGCCCATTATTAAGTCAAAAAGATTCACACACACACACACACACACACACACACAAAAAAAAAATAATAATATTATTATTCACAAACATAACAACTACACCTCTCTCCACTGTCCCTCCCTGAAAGCCTTCCAAAAATGCCAGATATTTGGCCCACTTCCTCTCAAACAATGAAACTGAACATTCATTTTTGTCAACAAAAATATATATATATATATATATATATTTCCCTTTGTTTTAATCATTGGGCATTTGCTGTCAGCCACGCTAACCCCCCCACATTGCACGTGTATATATATATATATATATATATATATATGTCAAGACTGCAGAACAGATATTCTCGAAGAAGAATACCGATACAAATGGCTCAGCATTTATTTGTGCATTCAATTACACATACTGCATGACTTATGTACATGTGGATGGTATAATGAACAAAGAAACCTGTATATTTGTGCAGTCTTCTGGTGCATGAATTTGTGAATTGAGCATGTGTGGACCTGTTGCGTTCATGTGTGGATTAGTTGCCTGTGGATTCTCGTGTGCATTTGCCAATCTGTTGCATGCAAGTGTTCTGACCAGTCACTGTAGTTAACACTGCGCAACCACAGACAGAAGATCCCATGCACTTATGTGCGGAATCCGAAAAGCATTCGTAGTAATGATAGAAGATAGACATACTGTTCATTCCCCTAACAAATGTAGCCAGTTTGAACAGGAACACCGTTCCCCCACGAAATTCACTCTGTGGACTCTTTTCCCCATATCCTCCCCTCCCCCCATTTCCAGCCATGACTGTAACTCATGAATGTAACAGCCATGACTGTAGTTCTCTAGCCAGAGTTTCCCTAATTGACACATAGTCATTTTTTTAACATGTATGTGTAAAATGTTTGTTAAGCACAGTCATGCTCTTTGAAAATATTGACGCATCCATTGCAGAGGAGCACAGTCAGAGCAGCCACACATTTACTGAGGCCCTGGATCACAGTGAATGTTATTGAGGACGATTCAATTACAAAAACACAGTTCTGAGTCTCAATAAACACCTCGAATGAGGCAATAAAAACAGGCGAATTGGGTGGAGTGTTTGGTAAAGTTCAGAGTGGGGGATGGACTGCTGATCTGGAGAACATTAGGGGAATTCATTATATGTTTTGGAAGGTGTTTAAGCAGCAGTGCATGTTCAGAGGATGAGATCAGTGTTTTAGTTTTTGAGCTCAAAAAAGAGATTCAGGATGAAAATAGAGATTTACAGAGAAGTGAGTAAAGCCTGGAATTTGTGATAGTTGTGTTGAAAGCCCAGTGCTTTACACTATGTCCTAACCAGGTCCTAACAAAGTTCCTAGAAACAGAGAATACCTATCCATACTCAACACGGAACTGCTGCACGATGTGACACAATCACAGCCAATCCAATCATATTTGAGGTTTCATATTTGAAGTTGTGTGGGGCAGAATTTTGGAACCATTTAGACATTTCACATTGGCCGTGGCTACCTGGTGTGACACAGCAGAAATAGAAACCTAGGGATTGACTAAAGGTTGTGATGTTCACCTCGTCTTACTGTGTACAATTCATCTGTGCACATTATTTCAAAGAGACAATATGTGTCAATTATCTTTCATCAAAATCTTATCTGTTAAACATAAAACACCTCTGAAAAAGTGTCCAGTTCAGCTGACATCACCAAGCAATCTCCACAATCAAAAATAGATTATCCTGTTATAATTGAAGAAATCACATCACAGATGTAATATGGTTGTGAATACGGTTTTTGTTGACTTTAAGCAAATTAAACACATACATTTGTGTGTTGTCCACAAGAAGCTTTAATTTTCTGTGTAGGTTACGACAGAGCTAAGTGCCATTTACCGCTGGGTAAATGGCACTTAGATTTTATTTTCGGCCAAAACACTAAACAGCAACAAAAATGACCACCTTTTCTTATCACCTGTTTATCACTATACACTGCAAAATATTCCTAATCCATGAGATCACTGCACGCAATGTCTAAAATTTGATATTCCAAATTTTGCAAATGTAGCTAATGAGAACCCCTGAAATTATCACATTTAATTTGAGGCAAAATCATTATTTGTCATTTTCAGTTTTGTTCATGGTGATTAAATCGTCTAGGTTACAAATGTAACCTCTGTTCCTTGATGGAGGGAATGAGACGTTGTGTTAATGTAGTGACCAAGGGGTTCGATCTTGAGAGTCCCAATCACCTTTGCTTTATTCAGAAAAGGCCAATAAAAATTGGCAAGTGGAATTTGCAGCTGCTCTCTGCCCCGGACACACAGGTATAAAAGGAGATGGCATGCACCACTCATTCAGATTTGCGCTGAGGAGCCAAGAGAGAGTCCTGGACATGTCAGCGGTCGGTTCAGCACCACAGCAGAAGGGACACATTTACATTTATGCATTTGGCAGACACTTTTATCCAAAGCAACTTACAGTGCAATTATTACAGGGACAATCCCCCTGGAGCAACCTGGAGTTAAGTGCCTTGCTCAAGGGCACAATGGTGGTGGCTGTGGGGTTCAAACCAGAAACCATCTGATTAACAGCCCTGTGCTTTGGCCACTACGCCACACCACTCCATCTCACCCACAACGTTTCGTTACCTCCATCAGGGAACAGAGGTTACATTCGTAACCAAGACTCATGAAGTACAAAGGAGCAGATACGGGCAAGCTGCTGCGTGCCTCTCAGCGAGCACCCGACCACATCGTGACCTTCCAGCGAGTTAGGTAAGGCATCTCCCCGATCCTGTTAAGGGTGAGTGGAGGCACTTTCCGGAGGACGCTACAGGCAGTGGCCTTTCCTGATTTTCGTATTAAGCAATTTCCCACCAAGCACCTGCTAGAATAGTGTTGGAGAAGTGCTCTTCCCTCTCCAGGAGGGAGAGCATACAGAGACCACATCCTACCAGAGGGAGGTTAACATGTGGGGAATCCCTCACATAGACTTACCCACGGGACGTTCACATATTGAATGAAGCCACTGGAGGACCCTATCTACGGAGAGGGTACACAGCAACATCGGCCGAGGCAGAGCGAAGCTCTGTCGAGGGGAAACACAGTGTTCACCTAAGGGGAAACCGAACAGTGGGAACACCTCATACGGGATTACCGAGGGGGGAATCCAAGTATGCAGGCTCACCTGAAAAGAGGCATACCACGAGTACTGGGCCTGGCGGCATTACTCCTCTGCCGAGTTCGTCACCGAATAGTGCTTAAGAAATTAAAGAGGCATCCAGTGTTCACCGGTTACGGGTAACCATTGTGGACAAGATAGCGCACATTATCACCTTGAAAGGGGAAAGGCGCAAATGCAAGCGTTACACCAGCCTGGTCTAGACTCTGGAGGTTGTAGAACCTCACAACAGTATTGGGTGTAGCCCAACCCGCTGCTCTGCCCCTTGCCAGTGCCCAGGAAGACGCAACACCTCTAGTGGAGTACGCCCGGACTCCCAAGGGGCACAAAAGGTCTTGTGATTGGTAGGCCAAGGAAATGGCATCCACAATCCAATGGGCTAGCCTCTGTTTGGAGACTGTTTTTGGAGTTATCCCCTTCTGCTGTCCTCCAAAACAAACAAAGAGCTGCTCGAAGCATCTAAAGCTCTGCATGTGGTCCAGATAAATGCTCAGGGCAGGAACTGGACACAGCAACGACAAGGCTGGGTGTTCCTCCTCTGAAGGGAGCGCTAGCAGGTTCATCACCTGATCCCGAAAGAGAGTGTTGGGAACTTTGGGCTGGGGTCTCAAGATCAGGTGAGTTTGTGTCGGCCCGAACTCAAGGCATTCGCTGGTGACAGAGAGCGCCAGAAATTCCCCAACTCTGTTGATAGAAGTGAGTGCCACAAGAAGGGCCATCTTCAGAGACAAAGTGCTGAGATCGGCCTGCTCCAGGGGCTCAAAGGGAGCTTTCTGTAAAGCAGGTAGGACCACAGAGAGATCCCAGAGGGAATCAGGCGCAGTCTTAGAGGATTCAATCTCCTCGCGCCCTTGAGGTACCTGGTGATCAAGGCGTGATTTTGTGAGGGTCTCCCGTCTAGTGAATAGTGATATGCTGCTATAGCAGCCACGTACACCTTCAGGGTGGAGGGAGAGAGCCGTCTCTCCAGCCCCTCCTGTAGGAAGGACAACACAGACCGACCACACATATCTGTGGATCTTCCCCACGGAAAGAACACCAATTTGCGAAGAGACACCACTTCAGAGCCTACAGCCACCTCATAGAGGGGGATCTGGCCTGAGTGTTCATGTCTATCACCGCTGTTTTGCAAAAAGAATTTCGGCACCTGGCCTTCACAAACACAAGTGCCGGAAGTAGACCCCGAAGCTGCCGCCAGGCGCCGCCATTTGCGCCATTTAGAATTTCAGCCGCCGCCAGCCAATAATTTCGTAAGCCAAATTGAGCCGCCATCTGATAAAGTTTCGCTGAGCCGGCTAGAATTATTTGCATCAAATAATAATTCTATCACATAGTGACATACACACACGAAATATATAAACAATACACAAGATCTATTTTCCCACTGGATTCATAACAGCACAGTCTTGTGCTCGTTGCTACGATACACAGACTCACAGTGAATTGATGACCAATTAAAATTGCTCGTTTTCCGTACAGAAGAAGCGATGCATTTTTTTCTCGCACTGAGGTGAAATGGCGGAAAGAAGCAAGCAGGGTAATTTTGATCTCACTTCTCACATACTTTCCTAATTCCTACTTACTTTTTTTTTTTAAATTAGGCCTACCCAGACTTTTGTTAAATCTTCAGGGCACGGTTGCACAAACACCTGAATCAAAGATTGATGTTATGAACCAAATATTCTGGAACGGAGAGATTTATACGGAGAGATTTATAGCACTGAACGTGATATTACTGCAGTAACAAACCACCGTTTCCACATTGCTAATTCACGACGCATACTTCAGTGTACATTGAAGTGAAATGTGCAAAACTTTGTCCAAAATAATAGGCTACTGATAACAGTGTGTGTTTATATTAAGGCGAGACACGGCAGGCAAAAACATCGTTTTTTTTTACTGGTCAATTTTGAGATTTTTGGATATTTATCTTCAATAACATGTCTTCTTTCAGACTTGTGGTGAAAAAAAGTCCGAAATACACATTTAGGTCTTTATTTTACTACACTTCGTCTGTTTGCGTCTGTAGATTTCTCATAAATACAACAAAAGTTTGCGTTCTTAATCAACATACTTCTCCGCGATCTCTGCCGTCACGCAGGTAGTGTGCCGGTGGAATGCATGTTTAGTTCCACTGGCCTACTGCTCAATGGCAAACGATCATCACTTGCTCCTTCAAGGTGTAATATGATAAGCTTCATCCATGATAATGCCAAGTTATTGTATACAACTTAGCCTACATACATTTAGCCTAAACACAACACATTGTAGGCTATTTGAAAATGTTTAGTAGCATACAGACTACAAAATAAATATGTACATACGTTGTGAAAGTAAAATCTTGTGTTTTCTTTATTACATTGTATTGGATTTTGTAGAAATATAGTGTAAGCCATGCATTGCTTGGAAATATTGAGATCTAGTAAATCAGTATAACATAGACAGTGGTGGACGAAGTACACATACCATGTACTTGAGTTAAAGTAAAGATACTCAAGGTAAAATATTACTCAAGTAAAAGTAGAAGTGCTGCCTTTAAACATTCACTTGAGTAAAAGTACAAAAGTATTTGCCAAGTACTATGATTTTTTATGGCCATAATGTCCTATTATAATTTGTCACAAGACTCTTGCTTAGTCTACATGAAGACTAATGACACTCTTGGCACACCAATCTATTAATAAAATGACATTAATTAGTCAGATATATATATATATATATATATATATATATATATATATATATATATATATATATTGAATTGAATACATTTTTTGTGTGTTTAATTTTGGAGGGAAGGGGCTGTTCCCATAAGGTATAATACATTTACAGTTTTTACTGTATATATTTTTCTCAAGTGTCTATGGTCATAATTATTAACATCCTAATGTTATGATACATTCACATAAACCTGCACAATGCCATTAAATATAAATATATATATACACATACACGTGCACACATATATACACACACACACATACATAGAATATATATATATATTCTATGTTATGGGAGCAGCCAATTTCCCTCCAAAATTAAACACAAAAACGTATTAATGCAGTGTTTCTGCTACTCCCCAGAAAAACAATGCTATTATATGAGTCATTTTAGTGTCAACATAATAAGCAATGTACATTATGCGTCAATATTTACCGATAATTGCTGCAATAATAGCTGCTGCTCTCTGCCCCGCTTAAAATCATTGGCAACGCAATTTGTTTGGAACTATTGAGAGCTACATGAATCACGTGACCGCGCGGCGGCGAGATCACTGTCGCAACCATCTATGTTCGCAACTCTCATATTTAACGGCTCTGGGGTGCGTTTCCCGTACAACGACGTAACTTGCTGCTCCACTACCGTAGTACGATGCACTGTTGAAGAAATCAACTTGCTAGTCACGACTGTTTCCCGAAACCGTATTGTCGCAAATTGGTTGTTCAACCACGTTGGTTAATGATGTCACACATGTGGTGGAGTAAAAACTACTTTTAATAAATCTGTTTGTGATCGAATTAATGCTAGATGTTTTGCTATAAATTACGGACATGTCATCTGAGGACTATCTCATATTTTTCTCAGTTATTTGCTTTATTTCCAGATTCAATCATAGGCTCGTTCTTACGCACTAGAGCACGTTCACACATGCGCACTCTTCAAAAACGGTGCTTTAAATCTATTGACAAACTAAAAGACATAAAGGACATTTGTATGTCTTCTAAATAAAAGATACTGATTGTACTGAATGTCATCTTGCTTATTTGGCTCAAGATAATAATTTTTTAAGCCCACATGTTATAATAACAAGAAACTCTGCTTCTAACCACAGGTCGAGAGCTGTCGTTCCAACCTCACAACTCTGCGATGCTGTTTGCGAATGTTCGTTGGAACGATGGTTTCGGGAAACACCGACTCGTTGAACTATGATGATAACGACGGAACTTTCGACCATAGTTGGCTAACGATGCTTTTGGGAAACACACCCCTGGTTCGCGCTTAGTAGATGCCGCCAAGGCAAGTTCAAAATAAAGTTCAAAACGCTGTACTGTGATTGGTGGCTTGTTTGACCAGTTACGTTTTTATCCACTCATAAATAAATAGGAACGACTGATTTTGAAAATGTAGTAGAGTAAAAAGTAAGATATTTGACTTTGAAATGTAGTGGAGTTAAAGTAAAAGTCTCCCCAAATTTAAATTCTTCAGTAAAGTACAGATACACAAAAAAGCTACTTAAGTACAGTAACGAATTACATTTACTTCGTTACTGTCCACCACTGAACATAGACATCTGTAGACATGAAGTGGCAGCTTCAGCCATTTGCAGCTATGAAAAGTTTGGCGGCTGCAGCAGCCATTTAGGTTTTGGCTGAGCCGGCTAGCCAGCCAATAACTTCATCAGCCAGCCATTATTCTCAAAACAAATGGCTTCGGGCTCTAGCCGGAAGGGCAGAGCATAGGAGAAAGACCCAGAAAGACATATCCACATCCAAATCACCCACGACGCTCGCCGAGAGCGGCATGCAAATTCCACTCGCCAATTTTCATTGGCCTTTTCTTAATGAAGCAAAGGTGATTGAGGCTCTCAAGATCGAACCTCTAGTGTCACTACATCGACACAATGTCGAGTGAGTGACATACAGGCAACAAATGTTTTTTAATAACTATCCAATTAGTGAAAGAATAGTAAGGGTTTGTGTAAAAAGCTTCTCTGTTGAAGGTGCTAAAGACCCCCGTAAAACACATTGTTTTTTTAAGTGGGGCAAATAGACTTGTTATTAAAAATGTTCAAAGTGGGCTCACATTGACTGATCCAATCACAATGGTTATTGATTTGTTTTACACCACGTTTCTGTTGAATGCTTGATTCTGATTAGTTGACAGACGTTATAAGGTGTGCAGAGACCAGTTGAATAAAACTGTTTCAGACTAGTCTTACTAGTTGGTCGTATAAAATGTTGGTCTTAATTTATTCAGTCAGTTGCATAAAAACTTCGATCAGTCTAATTTAATACCAAAATGTAAGACAGTGCACCACTAGGCTAACTTTTGTACACATTCCATGTTGCCATGGAAAATAATTGTCAGCTGAGCCAGTGGGGGCTTGAGTTGAGAGCTGAAAGGGGCTTGAGTTGACTTTAACTTCAACAATGCTAACAAAATGTCATGTATTTTTTATTATTTGGGTTAAAATCACTAAATTTGTTCAATAGAATCAATTTTGAAGCACTCTAGTCCTCTAATAAACAAATATTTTCAGCGAATGAAAACTGTATTGAGGGTCCACTGTCAGACATTTTTTTTAAAGCTGTTAAGGTGTCTTACATTTCCCACAATGCAACAGAGGTCGACCGATTAATCGGCCTGCCGATTAATCGGCCGATTTTTATCATTTTTTACATAACCGGCATCGGCCATTATCCAAGTATATCAAGCCGATTATTAGGCAGGCGCATCTGTGGGCAGCCTAGTGTTGTTGTGGAACACGTGTTTGACGCACACTGCCCCAGAGTCATTTTCCAGCAGAGTGAGCAGACCTCATCCAGTGCCTAAGGAAGGAGCTAAGTTCCTTGGAGAAAACAGTAAGGATTAAATTTGTATAAATTCGCAGTCAGAGAGAGAGAGAGAGAGACAGAGAGATCTCGCGCACAGCCAGCACAACACAGCCCAGCTAAATGAGTGACAGAACTAAACATTCAAACGTAGCCTGGTTTAGATCTGTGATATTAGTCTGATTTTATTTTATATTTCGCCTTCCAAAGATTATAAAAAGAATATTTATACATAAGCCGCATTCTGTCTAGCACAACTTCCTTCCCTTCCACAGCGGTGCACTGACATTTCTCCCTAAAACTCCGAAACACACCGCAAAGAGACAAGCAAACTAGGCTATTTTGGGTTTCATGTGCGCGTCTAAACGATCAACTATACAAAAAATATGTCAAAACGACCGGCTTGGAGATTCACTTAAACACAGTTTATGTCTTAAATGGACGTAGTTATGGAAATAGTTGGGAGAAAATATGCTGCATCAGGAGTCTATTAGATCTGAACTCGGTCTTAAAGGGGAAGCATCCTAATAAACATGATGACGATTGAGGCATTACTGCGAATCAAACAACAAAAGGCAAAGAGAAAATCACTTACAGCTCTTGAATGAATAACTTCTGCATTAATCTATCTATGATAAACAATGCAGTGTTATTTCACAATTGATTACTAGATTATTAGATTTCGTTTTAGACCACACCTGAACAGTAATGTTAGTAGACCTTCCTGAAATTAAATCACTGTGCCTATATAACGTTTATATTTGTTTGATATATATATATATATATATATATATATATATATATATATATATATATATATATAACAAAAAGAACCGTTAAGAATACCATTAAAGTACCGGATCGATAAACAGTATCGTTAAGATAGTAATACCATTAAAACCTTAACGATACCCATCCCTAGTTATGCCTGTGCTTCTCTTGGATGCTCTGAATATTGGATTACGTGTCTGGATTGCCCCTTAATTAAAGCTGTATTTGGATCTCAACCTTCATGTCTCGGAGCAGTTCGTAACACCTGCTTTGTTTATTTAATATATTTGTTATACATTATTTATACAATATGTTTTTACATTATACATTTTTAATTTAAGTGTCAAGTGTTCAATAAATGTATTTGTTGAGAAATTTTGTCTATCTTAAGTAATTATTTGTGTTACATTTTATCTTACAAATAAAAGGTTCAAATAAGAGGTTAAAAACAAGCACATAAGCCAAAATAAATCGGTGCATTAATCGGCCATCGGCCGACCCGGATTTCAAAACATTGGCATCGGCCTGAAAAAACCCATATTGGTCGACCTCTACAATGCAATGTTAAAATAGACTGTCTTACTAAAGACAACTGTGAGCTTGTTTTATGCAACAGGCTATCTATGCCATCTTTAGCTAGTCAAACTAAATGTTAGATGCAGTTAATGTCTATGTTTATGCAAACAGCCCCAGGTATTTCAAAGAACCATACAGGCTATCACAGCAAAATAACCATATAAAACAAAGACATTGGCTAAGATAAGAAAGACAAATAATGTCTATAATATCCTAATTTTATTTCAATTTCAGTTGAAAGGCACCCTTGCCTTCCCTCTCACTCTCTCTTTTTTTGCTTGCACCCACACCAATACTCACTCACTCACTCACTCACTCTCTCTCACACACACACACACACAAAAACACAGGCCACAAAACACGATTGAAGCAGTGAAATTACATAAAAAATTTAAAATAAACAGAATTACATTTTCGAACTAGCAACGGAGCCTCCGGATGTACCAAAACACGACGCTGAATCTGTGGCAGAAGTAATTAGTTCCACTCACAAGGGCGTTTTATGGATGAAAACCAGAAAATGTATTGAGATAAAATCCTGAATGATGTCTTAATGTATGGTAACCAAGGTATAAGTGGAATAATTGACCCTGGCCCTTTTAATTATTGAAAAATAATGCACACCCGATGTGTAATGGGCACTCAGCTGCATGTAGTGGCCACATTACCACCTCGAGGTATGCATTGTTTTTTTTATAATTCAACGGTCCGTCGTCAATTATTCCTTACATAGTATACTTGAGATGTTATGAAATGCCAAATGTGACCTGAATGAACAGAAAATGGTTAAAACTTTTCTGAAGTGGTTATTTTGTATAAGCATCATCTTAATTTGTTACTAAAAAAAGCATCATACTGTCTAAAAAGTTGATAAACTTTGCCCTATATCTGTTGTAGCCTTTTACCCCAGGTGTGGGGTAAAAGGCTTCCTCACAACCTTTTTTTAATCAAAACAACCTTCTGTTACTATTAATTTTCTCACCAATTTTACTGCTCCAATCTTGTAACACTATGTGGCAAAAAAACAAAAACAAACAAGTGCCTTAAAGTGTGCCTTTAGCCCCGTCGTACCCTATCTATCCATGTGGAGTTCTAACCTTTTGGTCCCTCAGGCCCGATGTCTCCTTTTTCTCCATTGTGTCCATCCTGACCACCTGGCCCTGCCAGTCCCCGATGACCCTGAATGCCCTTTTCCCCTGGGAAGCCTGAAACAAAAAAAAACTGAAAAATTTTTAAAACAAAACACACATTTATTCGGGACAATTTCTCTTGAACAAGATATCTAGCATAAATTTTCTTGAGAGCCTTGCATACCTCTGGATTTGAGAAAAGGCCAATGAATAATTAACAGACAGAATTTGCATGTCCCGCCCCCGGACATACGGGTATAAAGGGAAGTGGACGTGCGTCTGTCAGGAGCCGAGATTAAGGTTCGGCCGTTTACATTGGTAGGACAAGTGTCATGGCAAGGGGGACACAATGTCTCATTCCCTCCATCAGGGAACGGAGGTTACAACAGTAATCATGATGTTCCCTTTCTGTTACTCACTCAACGTTGTGTCAATTGTAGTGAAACAAGGGGTCCCATTTAAAAACGGCATGCACTAAACTGTGTTACGTGAACTACTGACACAGGCGCAAGCAAGCTACTGCGTGCTAGAAGCAACTGTATCTGCCGCACATAACCCATAACATAGAGCAGATCTAATTCTCATTTTAGACAACAACTTGACAGGAACGCTTTGAATACTTGATCATAAACATGCACTATATATGTGTAAAAATAAATAGTGGTGTGTGTTTTCTTATTCCACAAAACAATCCCTTTTAAGCATATTTCGACCATAAGCGATCCGAATGGTCGCTATGTGATAGTATCTGGTCTCATATTCTCTGTTCATGTCACATTTCTAAATATTTATGGACCAAATTTTGACGACCCAGCTTTTATTCGGAAGCTTATCAAATATTACAGAGCATGCCAGACACGCATTTAAAAATAGGGGGGGATTTTAACCATATTGGTTACCGTATTTTGGATAAATTTCCTGCCTGAGCTGGTGCCCCTCTGGCCACTTCCACTAATGTTTTAACTATTTAACTGGCTCTTATAACTTAATTGATATTTGAAGATTGAGGCACCCAGCCAATATGCAATAGACATATTTTTCACACATACATGAATCATATTCTAGGATAGACGTTTTTTTACTTGATTCTAAAATCATTCCCTCTGTTACCTCAATCAAACACCACAATTGAATAATCTCAGACCACTCTCCAGTGACCATCTCCCTTGACCTTTTTGAAATTAGACCTAAGCATAACCAAATTTGATGCCACCTGGCAACCACTCTTTAATCATCTGTCAAACGTAAGTAATAGTCAAGTTAATGATTTAAATTGATTACCACCCCTGGAGTTGTGAGTTCGAATGCAGGGCGTGCTGAGTGACTTCAGCCAGGTCTCCTAAGCATTCTCCTCGTGGTCGCTATAATGTGTGGTTCTTGACTTAATCAAGAACCACAAAGACTTAAGGACCTCTGTGTTTTTCCCCCCCTCCTCTGTCTCTCTGTGCCTTGTGATTCCTGTTCAATTTGTCCTTATTTTGTCTGTATGTTATGTTGTCATGTCTTATAATAGAAAATAAAAACATAATATTCAAAATAATAATACATTTTAGCTGTTATAAAAAGTGTGTGTGTGGTATTTTACCTCTAATTCCTGCCAAACCAGGAAGTCCAGCAGGCCCCAGGGGCCCTATATCACCCTTTTCACCCTTTGGTCCTGGTGGTCCTAAAAAGATAAACAACAATTAACACAGTTAAGGTCCAGATTTACTTCATACTAATTTTGAAAAAAATCTGGCCAAAAAGGTGTTTTTGTGTTCATTTCGGCGGTTCGGAACAGCTCACCTGGGCAAACTTTTAGGAAAACTTTTAACCTGCTGCTAAACACCTTACTCCATTGGTCCACGTTATCGATAGGTGTGACCTGAAGCTGCACCTACTACTTTGTTTATGTTTTTCAGTCAGTATTCAACGTGAACACACCAACTTACAAGACCATGTCATGTGATTTTCTTCCCAATTAATTAGTCTACAAAAGTAATCAAATCTACTCAAATGTGCCATCCGCAGCAAAAGCCATTCATACATCGCCCAAAGTAAGATATGGCTCTCTTATCATCATTCTTTTGTCTGTATTCTAAACATTATTACTCTTTTATACACCAATGTTTGCAGTTGTATCAGAGTCATCAAAAATTACTATTTTAATCAGTGCATATCATGGCTGTGTATAGCGTTAGCGCATTAATGTTATGAATTCAGAATGTAAGACAAATTAAACATTTTCTAATGCATATGTATTACTTTAAATCATCATCGAGTGGTTAAAACAATTGCTTTTACTGAATTCTACTCATAGAATGAGGCATAAAGTCATTGATAACACATTTTAAAGGTCTTACATGTATTCCTCATATTTAAATGTTCCTTTAAATGACTCCCACAGTGGTGTGACTGGTGTCTGAATGTTCGCAAACAGTATACTGTTGCTCGGCTGTTTAGAACTTCTTTTTACCCCTGAATGAATAATGAAGAACTTCTCCGGAAGTATATCGGGCCTTTAGGGGTGCTTTCACACAATTGTTTTGTTCCCAGCTAACAATTCTTGGTTCCCAGAATGTTCTGAGAATGTTTTTGGTTCCCAGGACATAACCCAGAATGGACATTCCAATGTTATCTCTTGGTTCAAAGGAAAGTTTTTTTTATGGAAATAGAACTTTCACTGCAGGGTTGGAGAACACTCCCCTTGCATCTTATGTTCTCCTAACTTTCTCCTGACCTCTTATATACTGATATCCTTTCTGCAGCCTTTCTGTATGTCAATAAATCTACAATGTCTTGTTCTTATCCATAGTATAATTAATTATTAAAATAAGCTCATCTCACATAATATGTAGTGACATATACATTAATTTCCATCCATCCACCTTTTTTTCTACCTGATTTTCCTATGTAGCCAATGGGCCGTGGAGATGCTGGAGCCTATTCCAGGTACCTCGGGCCAAATTAAAACAGGATTTTTTAAAACATGTATTTTTTATCTAACATTGTACCATACTGAAAACTGAGCCTTCATTTTTATGTTTCCTCAGCTAACTCAGCACTGGACATTACTAAGCAGATATTGAAGTAAATATCTAATATATTATTCCAAATAACCAATGATTTCAACACAGTCAGGGATTTTAAAATCAACATTTTATTGACATACATTAAACATTTTATAAACATTTAATTAACCCTAAAGTGTTAACATTCATGTCATTTCTTATCACTGAAGTGTACAGTTTAGCGGATACATTTGCTTCTCTTCATTTGAAGTCAACAATCAAAAAACTTCTTGGTAACAATCTGTAGGGTATTTACATTCAGTTAAAATATGTATTTTGCATGCATTTTACCATCATTATATGTAGGGTAATTTGCACGCATGGTAAATTTAGGAGGGAATTTAGGGTCTTGAAATATGTGAGCTATGAACTAAATTAAACTGTCCTTATTAGGTAATGAAATGTATAACGGAATTAGTCTTGTTCTACAACCATTATAAATTAGATAAATGACAAATAACTAGATTATTTGTCTTAATAGATTCTCCATCATTGAAAACATAATTCAGCATCTAATTATATCAGCTCACAATTTCTACTGTAAGGAATTAGCTTTAATAAGTGAATTATTAATTCACTTATTGGAGTGATATTATTCTCATGGCTTATTTCAATTAATATCACATGTATTTAAGTACAGCTTTGAAGTGAAATCTTTCAGAAACAGAGATGAGATTATTTATCAAATATACCACAGTCAAGTCGTCTTTGAACACAGACAAACTGTATTACTATTCTGAACATAAATCTAATCTAACACTTTTCTATACATGAGACAGGTTGGTGAATAGTGACAGAATGTGAAATAACTGATCAGTACAGTGAAGATTCACTCTATGGAGTCTATCGACAATGCCACAAGAACCATTTCATCCTTCTTTGAGTCTACATCGATTTGCTATCGGATTACACAAAATATTTAATCAATTCACCAGCAATTTGGGCACAATACTGGAGGTGTTACTTGCGTGTCCTGGTGTCCTTTGTGTTGCTCGGTTCTTGGTCGAAAGTTTGTTCCATCGATGTTTTGATCTCTTTGTATGATCAAATTTATTGTCTGTATGAGATGATGATTTTAGCTGTGACGTGAGACCTTCTCACTCCTTCTCGGGACATCGAGTCCCGAGTTCCCTTGGATCTCACATGGGAGGAAGAGTGTTCAGAGAGCAGAGAGCAACTGAAGAGCAAGATGAAGAGAGTGCAAGAGAGACCAAGAGGACGAAGAGTCAAGAGAGGGGTGTTCTTCCAGTTTGGAACTATTTGAACAGAAATTGGCCACATCCCCCAAAGGTGTCCTGCGCCAATCAGAAGTGACTTTTCAGAGTCACATGGTCAACTGGGCTGTCTTTTCCGACAGTTGAGTTATGTTTCAGACTCTTAAACATTAAAAATAGTGCATATTTAATCATGAACTTTATATCTTTATAGCAAACGGTACAAGAGACATGAAATTCACTGTCATCTGCTTTCTCTCTGTAACCAAACAAATTGCATACCAAATATGAAATTGTTTATGGATATTATACGTGTAGGTAACAAAACATGAGCCTTAAAGTTACCATTCTTTGTAGAATGAGATGAATCATACAAAATTAAAGATTATATTTATCAATTATAGGTGATTGCACATCGCTACACACATTTTAAAGAGTTCCATCAGTCTATAATCCTTCATTTGTTAGGTACAAACATTACCACAATTCAAAGTGATTTTCAGCATTATCTAGCAAGGCTAGATTAAGATGAAATGTCTTAGAGTTCTTAGTGGTCCTTGTAACCTTACAAAAGAGAAGTCTGCTTAAACTGTGTGTGGAAGATCAGGTTGCAGAGGGGCCTGAAAGGCTGTTTTTTTTCCTAGATCCAGATACAGTATATGTTGTTTTAATTCTTCTGCATATATAATCTTACAACTCCTACATCAAGTTTTTTTTTCTTCGATAATATGAGTCAAACCTTTATCAAATCAGTAACATATTTATTGAATCTCACATCTAAAAGCAATTATTTATTGAGGAAATTGACAAATGAATGTTACTCCACCAATGGCAAGGGTGTTCCTCCAATGAACATTGGTACACTTATGACTCAGTCACCAGCGACATGTTAACGAGCTTACACATTCAAGCGCAGTTGTTATTAATCAGCAGCATCATGTATAAATTACACTATTGTTCATTGTCGTTGAAGATATTCAAACAAACAGATTTATTATAACAGATAAATAAAGAAATACAATATATATGAGTGTATTTTAAACCTTCTTTTAATAACTCTAATATTTAAAAAGATTGTTTCACTTTCATAGTAATTATGAATGAAAGACATTACAAACAACATCTCTTTTAAAAAGAAAATAAGGCTTGTACTTCATAGTTTTACACTTGTACTCATCATCTAATGACATGAAAGACTACAGAAGACATGATGACATTTCCAGTAAGTGAACATAGTGAGCAAAGGTGGTCCCTGGTTTTTAAGGTGCATTGTGGGAATTTTTTTCAGTGCACTGGAATGAGTTTGCAATTGAGCCATAAAAATGGCAGATTCACTGATCAGTGCTCTGACTACTGAACTAGGGAGCTGTTTGAGACACCCATTCACATGGGCGGCACCAGAATTTTATCATTGCAGTAGCTTAACAGTTGCTATATGACCGCAAGGAGTTGCTTGCCAATTTTCAACAGATGAAGAGTTAGTCGAAGCCGACATACACAGAGTGGCAATCGTTCTTTAAAAAATCGCCACCCCACCGCAAACGCAGAAACAGACACACACACACACACACACACTCACTAAGTTAAGGTAATAAGGGCAGAGCCTACTCACCAATAGATGTCAGTCAAAGCAGGACAATGCATCTGTTGTTGTGATTCATGGCAAAAGCGTCTATGATGTCCTCCACATCAAGGCTCTTGCATGTTCTGCGTTGATGGACAGCAAAGCCAAATTACTATTCCTTGAGTCCCCACTGTTGCTCCTCAAGTAGTTTTTAACACACCGTAAACATGAAAAGCTGCGTTCACAGGTTGCAGACATGACGGGCAGTGTACACGAGATACACAAAAGTCTGTGCAAATCAATAAATGTGTCCTTGTATGGCCGGAGAACGGAGAGGAATTCATGTGTGGTGTTCACAGTTTGTCCCTGCTGCATTTTTCGGTCAAGAAGCCATCGAACTTGGTGAAGTTCAGCAGACAGGTTTTTTGTTATTACCCCGTAATGCTGGGCCATGGGTGATAGAACGCTCATCTGAAGGAATTACTTCTTTTGGGGGTTTAAGGCAGATGTGCCCTGTAGAACACCACAAGATTCGGGCGAAAACAGCCTATTCATTTCATTGACAAGTCTATCAATGACAGGGTAGTAGCAGTGCTTTCGGATGTCATCGATGGAGGTGAGTGGTGGACGTTTTCCTGTGTGGGCGTCAACTACAAATCCCTCCAGGTGGAATGCAGGCTGACCTTGTCGTCGATCTTGTCTGAACTGAACGATGATCCCTGTCTTGGTGCACAGGGCCTGTGCTTTGTCCCAAATGTCATTCCATGACTTTTTGTTTTGCTTTTCGGACAGGGATGCAATTACGGACTCAAGATCCACAGCAGATGCTAGTTGCAGATCTGGGGACTGCAAATGGTCAGACAAGAATTTGGTGGTGACGAAAGAGATCCTCAAATAGAGTGAGCTGCAAAACAAACTGTCAGTCTATCAGTGCCTTTACTGCTCTAGCTTCTGTTTTTCTTCTCGCCATCGACTGTTTGATTACATAATCAAGTGTAGCACAGATTGCTGGCAGTTTTTCTGAATGGCCCACAGTGCTGCATACTGACAAGCACATCTGGTTTTGGACATCTTTTTTAATTCAACCGACTTTTCTATTGGTTCGAGTTCCTTTTGCTTCTTGAGGAATACATTGTGTAAAAGAGAGCCAGAAAAAAAATTATGCAGCATCTGCACAACTTCAAAAAAGTCTCCTGCTGGTCCTACATTACTGACACAGTCTAATAAAACTAAATTTAAACGATGGGCATGGCAATGTACATACAGAGCATGCGGTACTTCTCTCCAAAACCTCTCCTGCACACCGCTATTACACCCTGACATTACGGCGGTGCCGTCATAGCACTGGCCAATACACATGTTGTAATCGATGTTGCATTTACTGAGTGTTTGTTTGATAGTGGTCAAAAGTGAATCAGCGTTTAGGCCATCAGCTGGAGTGAAGTGAAGGAACTCCTCCCGTATGTCATTGTTATGCAAGTACCAAACCACCACAGACACCTGCTCCTTTTTACTCACGTCTTATCCACCATCAGTGCAAAAATTCCAGCCTCCTGTACTTCCCCACTGATTTGGTCCCTTAAAATATATGCCATTAGCTCGATTAACTCACCTTGAATGTTGTGGTGTGTGTACTGGGCATTTCTGGGATTGTTGGATATTTTGTTTGCAACAGTTTTGTCAAACTTGCCAAGTAAATGTAAAAGTTCGATGAAGTTGCCCCTGTTTGATGTACCCTCCTCCTCCCTATGTCATCTTTGGGTGATGGTTTGACATGAAGTGTAACGCAATGCCTCCACAACAGCCCACATATAAACAATGTTGTCACGTACCGTCTTTGAATGTCCCTCGCTGAGTTCATTGCTGATTTTTGAGCCGCTCTCTTTTCTGTATTTTAAACTCAGACCATGCATCAATGGCGTGTTTATGTCCAGCACTCACATCATGTGTATGTAATGACTGTGTAGCTTTAACCCATGTGCTAAACCACATAATGGGTATACGCAGTTTATTTATGGAACCTGTGGCCCTGGTGAGCAAAATACCTGCAGGCAAAACAAAACGCACAGTCCATGGTCATTGAGTACTCGAGCCAAGGGTACTGTTCATACCATCGGCGATTGAACGACCGCATTTGCTGACCGTGCTTCTTTGCCAGGTATTTTCTCAACATAGGGCACCTTGGTCCATCACTGGTTGACCGACTGATGTATAGCGCAGAGGATGGGGGCAGCGCTAATTCCACTGCAGCTCGGGGTAGGGGCTAGCTGGTCCTGCTGTGAGTTACATGGCACAGGCACCTGTTCTTCATCATGGTCCAAATCCACCCTATCATGATCCTCATTGTTGTCTACCAAATCCTTGGAGATGGCAGGGTTGTCCATCACCGTTGGATTTTGCATTTTACACTGATTTACAAGAAACTTCTCCATTTTCGAACTCACCTTTCTTTCGCTATCTACATTAGCCAAGTTTACCGCCTTATTACATGAACCTCCCTGACATGCTCTCGTGAGACTGTCTAAAAGTTAATAAATAGAATTATTTCTCAACGCTGTCTTTAAGATTTTCAAATTACTTAAATATGTATATGTATGTGTTTTTCTTTCTTGAAATATATTTTTTGTTTTCTTAACAAAAGCCTTGGGGTTTCCTTGGGGTTGTTTAGCAGTTACAAGCTACCCCATGGTGCCGCCCATGCCCATTCAGTATAATTTGCATCTTTGCAGGCTACCGATGGCAATTATAATGGTATAATGCATTTCTCATCTGTCCAAACAAATCGCCTCCAGAAAGCAGCTCACATTCTTTACATCTCTTGCTATGCATCCGCAGGCTCGCAGCTGTAACATTCTGTAACATTCATCACATCATTGTACATTCATTGCATGTGTGGCAGACAAACACAAATGTCGTTCTGTGTAAGGTAAAGTTTTTGTAAAGTTTTGGAGGTAAATCCAAACAGATGAACACTTAACACAGTGAGGTCTCACCAACTGTTTCTAAGTTACAGTGATAAACAGCTGCTGTGTGTACTCACATTGATGGTGCAATCGGACCATGGTTCTGACCCAAATAATAGGGTGTAAACAATGATCAGCGGGGGCGGGGGCAGGAGGAGGAGGTGGGAGGAAATGAACAGTTCGGTCCAAGCAATCTAGCAAGTGTTAAAGCACTCTAACTTAAATTTCAGAAGAATTGAGTTCCTTTGGTTCTAGATAGAGTGCACTGCAAAAGTCATAAACAAGATAAGTGAATATGCATGGCAGAACCAATTCTGTATTAAGTTAAAGATATATTTGTCATTCATACTTTTTTTTTCCCATTGGCAGGCAGACTGGCTCTCATCAAATTACTCTTGACCTAAACTAGCATGCTATGATCCTTTGTTCAGTCTTTGTTGTACAATGGAGAACACATGTTTCCCTGCTCTTTAGTGTGTGTGTGTGTGTGTGTGTGTGTGTGTGTGTGTGTGTGTGTGTGTGTGTGTACATTTTAGTCTACTACTGGGAATGTAGTACAATCTTTGATTGGGATAGAAATGGCAATGGTGAATTAAATTAAATAAAATATACAAATGTTATAAGAACAAAAGATGTAATAAAGGTTCGTTCACATATAACAATAATATGAAAAATAAAGTGCAAAGATGTCACATTTCAAATGGTTAACATTACTTAGCATGATAGAATTCACAGCCCGTGGACGGGCCCTTAAATGTACAAAATAAAAGTATGCGATAAACAAAACTGCTGTGTGTTACATTGGTACACATGCCACATATCTTTGGAAAGCTAAATTTCTTGATTTTCTATTGATATAAACCATTTTAAGATACAATCACAACAGCAGGTACAATCTATATCTTTGTCAGACCACCAACATATAAACAACCAATAACAAAATTTAGGCAACTCACCTATGAAGCATCATAGTATTCCACTGATCCATAACTTCCCGACAAAAACGGTGTTGTTTCATTATCAAATGTCCAAATGATCAAATCAAGTAAAATGTTTAGTCCAAATCACATTATTACATCAATAAATATCCACAGACTCTTGTTGCATCATTTCAAAGCACCTGGCAGCTGTACCTAAACTTTCACATATTATCGGTAATAACTTCAGTTCAGATGTAAACATTTCCTATATCCGGTATCAAAATGGAAGCACGCACTCTGACCTTTCGATTGACACCTCATTTGACCCAATAGGAGCTTCCATGTCCTGTCCAAAGCCTTCAATACCCAATCACAGTCTGTGTCGAATGTAAGGGCATACCCACTTTCCTTTGTTTACTGATCAAACCAATTACATCGAAGAGTGGATATGACTGACGCATCGTATAGCCAATGAAATTCTGAAAACAGTGATATGCAGCTTTAGTGGGAAGATTACAGCACGGTTCTGTAATGTGTGTGCGCAAAATTGCCTTGCCATTACCGAGTGTGTCGTGCGTCTGTGCGTAAAAATATTGGAGAGCTGTTTTGGAACTGTTTACACATTTGGCGATTTAAATATGGTGAAACGGACGCGAAAAACAGGATTTTCACCCCAGGATGTGATATAAGAAGGCATTTACTGTGGAAATGATGAGTTTGGAGATGAAATTTCTGAAAACAATACGGATAATTCGGAGGCAGAGGAAATGTTTATGGAGAGATGAGACATTGCTCTGGACAAGTAAGTGTTTTCTTGTGTTTTATAACATATATTACTGTATATTCTGCATAAATAAGCTTTAGTTTGAATAATGAATACACATTTTGTAATTACCCTTTGTCATGTGTTTCCTCAGTGAGTGTTTGAACCGTTTGTGCGTGTTTTTTGTATTTGTTTGTGCGTGTGTGAGTTCATTGAGTGTTTGAACCGTTTGTGCGTGTTTTTTGTATTTGTTTGTGCGTGTGTGAGGTTTTAGTTCATTGTTTGTTTCAGATCTATTGACATGCTATATAGATGTTTTGTATATTTACTGTAAATATGTATTTATATATATATATAAATGGACGCGAAATATATATATAAATAAATCAATAAATATAAGTTGAAAATAAGAATATATGTTGTGTTTGAGAGTCTATTTGTTACAATGCGGGGAGGTGGGGGAGGGGTAGGCGTAGGCCCATCTATTTGTTACAATGCTGAATTCATGGGGGGAGGTGTAGGCCCATCTATTTGTTCCATAGTACATTGGCAAAGTATACAGTATTTGCAGTAAATATACATACAATAATACATATTTACACAGTCGAAAAGAAAAACTATATATATATATATATATACAGTGAGGAAAATAAGTATTTGAACACCCTGCTATTTTGCAAGTTCTCCCACTTAGAAATCATGGAGGGGTCTAAAATTGTCATCGTAGGTGCATGTCCACTGTGAGAGACATAATCTAAAAAAAAAATCCAGAAATCACAATGTATGATTTTTTAACTATTTCTTTGTATGATACAGCTGCAAATAAGTATTTGAACACCTGTCTATCAGCTAGAATCAAAGACCTGTTAGTCTGCCTTTAAAATGTCCACCTCCACTCCATTTATTATCCTAAATTAGATGCACCTATTTGAGGTCGTTAGGTGCATAAAGACACCTGTCCACCCCATACAATCAGTAAGAATCCAACTACTAACATGACCAAGACCAAAGAGCTGTCCAAAGACACTAGAGACAAAATTGTACACCTCCACAAGGCTGGAAAGGGCTACGGGAAAATTGCCAAGCAGCTTGGTGAAAAAAGGTCCACTGTTGGAGCAATCATTAGAAAATGGAAGAAGCTAAACATGACTGTCAATCTCCCTCGGACTGGGGCTCCACGCAAGATCTCACCTCGTGTGGTCTCAATGATCCTAAGAAAGGTGAGAAATCAGCCCGGAACTACACGGAAGGAGCTGGTCAATGACCTGAAAAGAGCTGGGACCACCGTTTCCAAGGTTACTGTTGGTAATACACTAAGACGTCATGGTTTGAAATCATGCATGGCACGGAAGGTTCCCCTGCTTAAACCAGCACATGTCAAGGCCCGTCTTAAGTTTGCCAATGACCATTTGGATGATCCAGAGGAGTCATGGGAGAAAGTCATGTGGTCAGATGAGACCAAAATAGAACTTTTTGGTCATAATTCCACTAACCGTGTTTGGAGGAAGAAGAATGTTGAGTACCATCCCAAGAACACCATCCCTACTGTGAAGCATGGGGGTTGTAGCATCATGCTTTGGGGGTGTTTTTCTGCACATGGGACAGGGCGACTGCACTGTATTAAGGAGAGGATGACCGGGGCCATGTATTGCGAGATTTTGGGGAACAACCTCCTTCCCTCAGTTAGAGCATTGAAGATGGGTCGAGGCTGGGTCTTCCAACATGACAATGACCCGAAGCACACAGCCAGGATAGCCAAGGAGTGGCTCTGTAAGAAGCATATCAAGGTTCTGGCGTGGCCTAGCCAGTCTCCAGACCTAAACCCAATAGAGAATCTTTGGAGGGAGCTCAAACTCCATGTTTCTCAGCGACAGCCCAGAAACCTGACTGATCTAGAGAAGATCTGTGTGGAGGAGTGGGCCAAAATCCCTACTGCAGTGTGTGCAAACCTGGTGAAAAACTACAGGAAACGTTTGACCTCTGTAATTGCAAACAAAGGCTACTGTATCAAATATTAACATTGATTTTCTCAGGTGTTCAAATACTTATTTGCAGCTGTATCATACAAATAAATAGTTAAAAAATCATACATTGTGATTTCTGGATTTTTTTTTTTAGATTATGTCTCTCACAGTGGACATGCACCTACGATGACAATTTCAGACCCCTCCATGATTTGCAAGTGGGAGAACTTGCAAAATAGCAGGGTGTTCAAATACTTATTTTCCTCACTGTATATAGAATACAGAAAAGATGGAAAAGTTGTGTCTAGCTTTGTAAATTACATTTATTTATTCTCACTGAATCAGATAGCGATTGGGAGCCGGATGCGGGCCACATAAAGTGGAGCAGCAGGACAGCACCTCATCAAGAGAGGAGGGCTTTCAGAGAGACCCTTGCTGAGGAGCTGGCAGAGTTGGGGTCTCACTCCACAGCCAGACCCGTATCTCCTGCTCCACGAAGAGCACATCACAGGCCATTGCACATCACCAAATCTTGCACCGCTGGTCATCTGAAGTGCAGGCAGTGTCATGCAAAGACACCAGTGAAGTACTCTTCCTGTGATGTGCCTTTGTGCTTTGTACCCAAATGTGACTGCTACAATGACTGGCATGTTGCTAGAAACATGTACAATTTTATAATGGTTTGTAAATACTTTGTGTACAAAATTCATGTAAATAGTTTGTTGTGTATTTTTTATATAAACAAATTGTCCACCATAGCACTAGTTTTGACACTTTTATATGCACAACATTTAGTTTCAAGAAGGGAAAAGGCACTCTAATGTGTTTATGCATCAGTTACTCTGTGTCAGCAAAACTAATAGTGGATCTGGATATGGAATATGATAGCTCTAAGTGTCATCTTTCATTAGAGCCCAAAATTATGACTGTACGTTGAAGCGTTCAAAAGTAGTAGCCTTTTTGTCCTAGGTTACCAAAGGGTCCTTTTGGAGTATCCAAAAGGCACTTTTGTAAAACGCCTGGGTGTACCCTTAGAAAAACATGTGTAAAATATTCATTTTTTATGGTATTGTTATAACATTTGAACTTGGACTAGGTAAGGCTTCATGCTGTGATCCCATTGTGTTCTCAAGCTAATAGCTACAAGTTATAGTCATCTGCAGGCATCTGTATGCAAAAAAAAAAATTCAGGTGGAAAAACAAACTTCTATTTCATTGTGTTCAAACTTCTATTACTCAAAATCAGTAGCACTTACAGTAATTCTGACTGCTGGGGAAAAACTTCAGAGTGTCCCCTTTCAAATGTCACCAAAACCATGCATGTACTCCAAACGGTTCAAGAACAGCTTTAAATTTACTTTGGGTATGCCTTGATTAGGCGTTTTAGGCTAATTTTACAGGATTGGGAAGAGGTTAAAATATCAGGGGGGGTACTTCAAAGGAGAATAGCATGGGCCTCCACGCACGGAGCACTGATCCCGAACACATGGGCTCACCTGATAAAGGGTATACTGCGAGTACTGGGCCTGGTGCTGTTACTCAGCGGAGGAGTAACAGCACCAGGCCCAGTACTCGTAGTATACCCTTTTTCAGGTGAGCCCATGTGCTCGGGATCAGTGCTCCATGCGTGGTGATTCCCCCTTGGTAATCCCGTATGATGAGTTGAGTTTCCACTGTTCGGTTTCCCCTTAGGTGAACCCTGTGTTTCCCTTCTCTGCCTCAGCCACTGTGGCTGTGTATCCTCTCTGTGGATAGGGTCCTCCTGTGGTATCATTCCATATGTGAATTTCCCCATTGGTAAGTTCAAGTGAAGAATTCTCCACATGTTAACCTCCTGGAGACGGAAGAGCACTTCCAGTGCTATTCTAGAAAGTGCTTGGTGGGAAATTGCTATACAGCAATTCAGGAAAGGCTCTGCCGGTAACCTCCTTGGGTAAGTGCCTCCTCCCCCTCTTAACGGGACTAGGGAGAGGCCTTAACTCGTTGGAAGGTCACGATTTGGTTGAGCGCTCGCTGTGAGGCATGCAGCAGCTTTCCCGTGTCCACTCTTCCGTACCTCGTTACACGGTTAAGCGCCTGCAGTGTTTCCTATAGGAACCTCTAGTATCACTACATCGGCACAACGTCTAGTGAGTGACAGACAGGGAATGTCTAGGTTACTGATGTACCTCTATTCCCTGATGGAGGAAACGAGACATTGTGTCCCTCCTGCCGTGGCGCTGAACCGGCCGCTGACATGGCCAGGACTCTTTATCGGCTCCTCAGCATAAATCTGAATGAGTGGTGCAAGCCATCTCCTTTTATAAGCGCATTTCCGGGGCGTTGATTGGCACGCAAATTCCACTCCCCAATTCTCATTGGCCTTTTTTATCTTTATTTTAAGCAAAGGTAATTGGGGCTCTCAAGATCAAACCCTTAGTAACCAAGATGTTTTATTTAAATCACAAAGGTGAAACCTATATTAAAACTGTTGTACCAGATGTGAAGGGAGAGAAGAATTTATGTGCGTGTTTGGTGTTTCAACAAAAGTCTTCTGCATAGAATCCACCTCGGAAGGCCACCTCCTTCCTCCGTCCTCACTTCCTTTTTAGAATTAATACATCCTTCATGATGGCAGACTTTAACAAGCTTGAGGACGGAGGTGGGAGGTTACAAGGAAGCATCAATTAGGGTACTGATAAGCACCCATGGTTCACAACTGTGATGTAACTAAAGGCTATTTGCTCTTTAAAAAAAGGTGTGACTAGCCCATGGATACGTCCCACCTAAACTTGCTTTCATGGAAGTAATTTCATGGGGTCTTTAAAGGTGTAATTTTTATTAATTTTTTTATGTTAAAATGATTTCTCCTATCCCAATTAATGTGCAAAGACAAATAGAAGTAAGCCAGTCATAGGCTGATTTAATGTTCATGTTCAGATTTATATTGATTAAGAAAGTGTATTAGCAAGTAGGAACTTTAGGAAGTAGATGCTTTTATACTACAATGACAGTCACCCTAGAGCTACATGAGGTTAGGCACACACACACACACACACACACACACACACACACACACACACACACACACATGTTGTGTTTCCATGTTTTATGGGGACTTTCCATAGACATAATGGTTTTTATACTGTACAAACTTTATATTCTATCCCCTAAACCTAACCCTACCCCTAAACCTAACCCTCACAGAAAACTTTCTGCATTTTTACATTTTCAAAAAACATAATTTAGTATGATTTATAAGCTGTTTTCCTCATGGGGACCGACAAAATGTCCCCACAAGGTCAAAAAATTCAGGTTTTACTATCCTTATGGGGACATTTGGTCCCCACAAAGTGATAAATACACGCTCACACACACACACACACACACACACACACACACACACACACACACACACACACACACACACACACACACACACACACACACACACACTTCTATTGATTCATATAAAGCTATATATAATGACTACAGACTCCCCATAACCTAAACTCTGTCCCTACCCCTAAAAGAAAACTTTCTGCATTTTTTTAATAAAAACTAAAATGTATGTATGAATAATTTTCCAATAGGGGACATCCCCTGGTGTCGCTAAAGAGAAGTTTTGTCAGATTTAGCTCACTTTAGGGAACAATTAAGTAAACCAAGATACTCTATCTCTCTCTCTTTCTCTATCAAACACACACACACACACATTTAACAATTTAAATTACCTTACCTTATTTTCATTGAAAACACACATATTTTTATATGTATTAAATATTTTTGATTTTCTCCCCTTTTCTCCCAATTTGGAATGCCCAATTCCCACTACTGAGTAGGTCCTCATGGCCTCAATCCGGGTGGCAGAGGACAAGACTCAGTTGCCTCCGCTTCTGAGAGCATCAATCCGTGCATCTTATCACGTGGCTCATTGTACATGACACTGTGGAGACTCCGCATGTGGAGGCTCATGCTACTCTCTGCGATCCATGCACAACATACCACGTGCCTCATTGAGAGCGAGAACCACTTAATCGCAACCACAAGTAGGTTACCCCATGTGACTCTACCCTCCCTTGCAACCGGGCCAATTTGGTTGTTTAGAAGACCTGGCTGGAGTCACTCAGCACACCCTGGATTCTAACACGTGACTCTGACTTTAACTCGCTGAGATACTCAGGCCCCTGACGACACATATAGTTTTATAAAGAACTGCCTCTGCATCTATTTGTATTCTGGGGGAATGTAGCTCTGTGTTCTGGGGTTAAGATCAGTTTCTCTGTTTTTCCATTTATTATTTAAGGATTTCTGACAGGTCATGCACATTAAAGCAGTGCTCCTAGATAATATCCACATGATGCCATCTGGATTAAGTCACTTCCTCTTCACAAAAATATCCAGTGGGAATGCAAAACCCACTGAGCATTTTCATTTTTTTTTCTAGTGACAAACCAATGTGCACCAAATCACAGCAGTGAGTGGAAGTGATCTATATTGACTTAAATTAGAGAGTTTGTTTGTAGCCTGCTTAAGATGCTTAGCATTGCTTATTCTTATTCTCAAACGTTCATCGTTAGATTCATCGTTCATCGTTATATGCTTTGTCATTTTACCGCACATATTTCACCTGCATCCGCGTTCCATTTTTATCGTGTTTAAGCTGCATGCATTTTTTCAGCGCACACCCGTTTTTTCTCCTCTACGGTACACAGATTATTGCAGCAATCTCAAAGCACCGCTTATCAAGAACAACCAACAACAACAAACAATTTTGTGAGGGATTCACATCAATCTCAAACCCTCACCGCTCAGGAACGACAAACAACAAACAGTTTGCAGTAAGTCATGGCATCCGCTCATGCTATTTCTTCCTGCATTGCATGTCACATGTTTACAATAGCCTCCTCCGTCAGCAATGAGGGATTCACATGTGATAAATGTAAGGAATTAGTCAAGCTGACGGAGAAGGTTAATGAGTTAGAGACTCGCATCCGAATGCCAGTGGAGGTCAGTGAGAAAGAGAAGCCGGTAGATACTGTTTCGGATGTGAGTAGTACAGAGAGCAACATACACACTTTGGTTCCGGCTGTAGAGCCCCTGCAGCAGGTCTCGGCGGCATACTCGCTCCGCAAAGAGACACCACTCTCTCATTCCTGTTAGGATTTCCAATCGATTCTCTCCACTCAGTGATACAACCACTGAGAATCATGTTAAAAGAGCCCTTGTTATTGGCGATTCTATTGTAAGGAACATGGAAATAGAGACTCCAGCCACTATGGTAAAATGCATTTCGGGGGCCAGAGCGTCTGACATCAAATAAAATGTACAAGTGCTGGCTAACGCTAAACGTAGATTTTCTAAAATTGTTATCTATGTCGGCACTAACGATGTCTGGCTTCACCAGTCGTAGATCACTAAAGATAATGTTAAAGAGGTGTGCGAATTTGCAAAAACGATGTCAGACACTGTAATATGCTCTGGTCCCCTCCCTGCTTGTCGTGGTGACGAGGTTTACAGTAGATTAGTGGATGGATGTCTGAAGAATAAAATAGGATTGTAAAGCAGTCAATGGAAAGGAGGAGGCGAGAACCGGCTTGGCAATATAAATAATAGTTTAATTATAAACTTAAAAGACAACAAACACACATATGACGGACATGTCCGTAAACTATCTCTCTCTCCCGCACAATCCTCCGCAGTCGGCCTTTATCCCTCTCGGAGGCTTGATTAGCCTGATGAGGGACAGGGTGTGTATGATCACGACCCGGCCCTGCCCTCCGCCCTGCCACAAGGATTTATAGACAATTGGAAGAGTTTTTGGGGTAGACCTGACCTGCTAAAAAGAGATGGACTCCATCCCTCAAGGGAAGGTGCCGCTCTCCTCTCTAGTAATTTGGCTCATAGTCTTAACAATGATAGTATTTGACTAACCAAGGCCCAGGTCAGGAAGCAGACAAACTGGTTAATCTGAACGTCTGCTAGCTGCCTTGAGACGTCACACAGGTCACATAAACTAAAACACATAGAGACTGTATCACCTAGATATCTCATAGAGACTGTGTCTGTTCCCCGAACTACCAAACTCAATACCATCACTAAATCATTTAGAATTTTTTTTATTAAGGTTAAACTTGATCAGAACAAACAAATTAAAAATACACGTCATATAAAAATAGGGCTACTAAACATTAGATCTCTTTCTACCAAAGCACTAATTGTTAATGTAATGATTACAGATCATAGATTGGATGCACTCTGTTTGAATGAAACCTGGCTTAAACCGGATGAATATATTAGTTTAAATGAATCTACTCCCCCAGGTTATTGTTATAAACATGAGCCTCATCTGAAGGGTCGAGGAGGAGGTGTTGCTACAATTTACAGTGAAGTTTTTGGTTTTACTCAGAGGACAGGATATAAATGTAAATCTTTTGAACTATAATGCTTAATGTGACACCGTCAGATATAAATAAAAAATCTCTGTCTTCTTTTGTCCTTGCTACAATGTATAGATCACCCAGGCCTTATTCTGATTTCCTTGGTGAATTTGCTAATTTTTTATCAGATCTTGTAGTTACTGTAAATAGAGCTTTATTTGTTGGTGACTTCAACATTCACATAGATAATGAAAATGATACATTGGGATTAGCATTTATCGATATTGTCAACTCTCTTGGAGTCAGACAAAATGTAACAGGACCAACTCATCGCCATAATCATACGCTAGATTTAATTCTGTCATATGGAGTTGATGTTGATAATATAGAAATTCTGCAGCAGAGCGATGACATCTCGGATCATTAGCTCATCTCTTGTATGCTGCAATCAGCTAATGTTATTCAATCTACATCACACTATCGTTCAGGTAGAACTATTCTTTCGACCACTAAAGATAGCTTCACTAATAATCTTCCAGATCTATCTCATACACTCAATAAACCCCAAAGCCCAGAAGAACTTGATGAAATAACAAAAAATATAAATGCAGTCTTCTCTAGCACTCTTGATATTGTCGCCCACTTTGATAAAGAAAATGAAAGAAATAAGCCAAGACTACAATGATCACACTCGTGCTCTCAAGAGAGCAGCTCGGAAAATGGAACGCATGTGGAAAAATACAAAATTAGAAGTATTTCGTGGTGCATGGAAGGATAGTTTCTGTAGATACAGACAGGCACTAAAAGCTGCCAGGTCAGCATATTTTAGTAAACTCATAGAAAATAACCACAACAATTCTAGATGTTTATTCAGTACTGTGGCTAAATTGGTTAGGAATAAAGCCTCAACAGAACCAGATATTATGTGGAATTATGCAATCATCTGTCATAGCACCTGAGAAAACAGTGTCTAATAATTTTCTTCATGTGCAACTTCAATCCTTCTCTGTCATAGGTCATGAAGAGCTAACAAAACTTCGAATCATCAAAAGCCACAACATGTTTGTTAGATCCTATACCAACTAAGCTCTTAAAAGAGGTATCTAATGTAATTTCAGAACCTCTTCTTAATATTATTAACTCCTCACTATGCTTAGGACATGTCCCAAGAAACTTTAAAATGGCAGTTATCAAACTGCTTATTAAGAAGCCACAACTTGATCCTGGAGAACTGGCTAATTATAGAATATCAAAATCCACAAAAGGAGGTAGATCCTTTTCATATTTGGCTCCTAAACTATGGAATAGTCTCCCTAACATTGTTCGAGATGCAGACACACTCCCTCAGTTTAATTCTAGACTAAAAACTCATCTATTTAACCAGGCATACACCTAATTTATCCTCTGTGGCAGGGCGGAGGGCGGGGCCGGGTCGTGATCCTACACACCCGGTCCCGTATTAGGCTAATCAAGCATCCCGAGAGGGATAAAGGTCAACTGCAGAGGATCGTGCGAGAGAGAGAGAGAATTACGGGCATGTCGGTCATGTGTGTGTTTCTTTATGTTTATTTTTAAAATATTATTTATATTATCAAGCCGGTTCTCGCCTCCTCCTTTTCCATTGATCCCTTTACACTGGGTGCTCTGCAGTCGACCTTTATCCCTCTCGGGAGGCTTGATTAGCCTAATACGGGACCCTGGTGTGTAGGATCACGACCCGGCCCTGCCCTCCGCCCTGCCACATCCTCCTACCCACAATTAGGCTGCTTTAGTTGGATCTGCTGGAACCAGAAACCAGAAACATTGATCATGATTTATAACTCTGCAATAAATTGAATGGCATCTATGCTTATATTATTTTATTTGTTTCCCTGTCTCAACCTCGGAATCCTATCCTGAGGTCAACAGAACCGGCTGGATCCAGCACCATTCCTGCTTCGTGTTGTGTGATTCGATAAGTCAGGAGAAGCGATCTATCTACAGGAGTCTGCAGTTGTATGTAAGTGTGTTTATTTCATTGTTTTTAACGTCGTTAGAGTGGTATTCATTGCTAGATCAGGTGCTGTTTGTTTACTATCTTGAACGCAGGTCGCTTAAACGTGTGTTTGGTGTGTGTGTGCGCTATATTTGTGTTGACTTGTCCCATAGTATTCGCTGCTAGATTTGTTTAGACTTGTCACATAGTATTTGCTGCTAGATTTATTTAGACTCGTCCTGTAGTATTCACTGCTAGATTTGTTTTGACCTGTCTTGTAGTATTCGCTGCTAGATTTGTTTAGACTTGTCCCGTAGTATTCACTGCTAGATTTGTTTTGACCTGTCTCGTAGTATTCGCTGTTAGATTTAGGGTTGGTTATCCAGTGTGTGTAAATCTATAGTCGATTTTGTGTCTGCAAACAGTGCTTCACAATTTTTGGAGTATTATTTATTGCTAAAGGGCAGCATAATTTATTTGCGGTGTGTGGAAGTCGCGTTTGTTCCAGCGCAACCCTCAGTTTAAGTAGCATTAAGGCGTGGCCGCTTTTTCCACTGAATGACTCGTTAAAGTGTGTATTTATTGGACTGAATGCTGATGCAGAAGCGGCAGTGGAAGTGGTAGCCCTCGTGTCTAGCCCTCCTCGTGTGAAGACCTACTTGGGTAAAGACCAGCAAGTCTACCTGTGCAAGTCCACCGAGCAAGGACACTGACAAGTCTCCACTCACCAAAGCACTTAAGTATTTTTGTATTTTTTATTATTTTACTTATACATACATACATACTAACATGTCTAGTTCACTAATAACACATGCCTTCAAGCACATCCCTGTTATCTGTTGTAGACCGTTCAGAAGATACAGATGCAAGACAAAACGCAATCCACACAACCTACGGCCGCTTTGCACTTCAACACCTGCTCCACTCTCGTTCTCAGTGGGACTCTGGAACTGCCAGTCTGCTGTGAACAAAGCTGCCTTCATTCCAGCTTTCGCCACACAGTCCACCCTCAGCATCCTGGCACTGACAGAGACATGGATACGTCCTGAGGATACAGCAACACCTGCTGCTCTCTCCAACAACTTCTCCTTCTCCCACATCCCTCGACATACTGGTATGGGTGGGCGAACAGGTTTGCTCATTCATAATAACTGGACTTTTTCACCACAGGCTTCACTATGTAACAATACGTCTGTTGAATTCCATGCTATTACTACAATGCGACCCACAAAAATACATGTTGTTGTCATCTATCTCCCTCCAGGTCAGCTGACAAGCTTTCTTGAGGAGTTGGATGTTCTGCTGTCCTCCTTTCCAAAGGATGGCAGGCCACTTGTGGTTCTTGGCAATTTCAACATACACAAGACAAGCCCCAGGCCATTGAACTGAATACTCTTCTGGCCTCATTTGACTTGGAAAGACTACACACCACAGCAACTCACAGATCGGGCAACCAGCTGGACCTCATTTTTACACGTAACTGTACCACCTCAAATATTCTTGTTACACCTTTACATGTCTCTGATCACTACTTTGTTCAATTCAACATGATTCTCCCATCCATAGTAAAACTGACTCCACCTTTGGTTTCCTATCGCCGTAACCTCAATTCCCTCTCACCCTCTCACCTTTCCACTGATGTCTCTGCCGCTCTTCCCACAATAAATTTATTTTCCATGCTTGATGTAAACACTGCCACAGACACACTTAGCTCTACTTTAACAACCTGTCTAGACAATATCCGTCCTCTCTCCTCTAGACCAGCACGTACTACACCACCCACCCCCTGGCTATCTGACGTCCTTCGGGAACATCGGACTGATCTCAGGGCAGCTGAGAGGAGATGGCGGAAATCTAAAGGTCCAGCCGATCTAGGTAAATATCAGCTTCTGCTTGCAAGTTTTTCAGATAATGTTAAAGCTGCAAAAACTTCATATTACCAGATCAAGATCAACAGCACCACAGACACTCGTAGCTTGTTTAGAACATTCAACACACTTCTCTGCCCTCCCCCTCCACCACCTGACACATCACTGACAGCAGATATCTTTGCCACATTTTTTACTAATAAGGTTACAGCCATCAGCAATACATTCACAGCACCACACCCTGTCAAACACCCACCTCCTGTATGCAACTCTTCTTTATCTATGTTCTCTCCTTTAACTGACACTGAGGTCTCTAAACACCTTCTCTCCAACCACCCCACCACCTGTTCCCTCGACCCCATTCCATCACACCTTCTCCAGGCCATCTCTCCGTCCATCCTACCTGCACTTACACACATAATTAACACATCTCTTCTTGCAGGCATTTTTCCCACTACATTTAAGCAGGCTCGAATAACCCCACTGCTGAAAAAACCTGCACTTAACCCCACACAGATAGAACACTACAGACCAGTCTCTCTCATCCTATTCATGGCACAAACACTTGAAAGGGCAGTTTTCAATCAGATCTCTCACAGAACAAGCTGCTGGATGACAATCAGTCAGGCTTCAAAAGTGAACACTCCACTGAGACTGCCCTGCTGTCTGTCACTGGGTCAGGCGATAGAAACAGGCGAGTCTCATGTGATCTCTCCATGTTCCTTTCAGGCCTTCAGAGACCCACCTTCGAGCCGCTAGAATCAGTCGAGCTCAAAGCCCTCTGCTTGAAGATAGCCCTCCTGATCCCTCTCGCTTCAAGAGGGTTGGGGACCTGCAAGCGTTCTCTGTCAGCGACACTTGCCTGGAGTTCGGTCCGGCAGATACCCATGTCCTAAGACCACGACCGGGCAATGTGCCCAAGGTTCCTACGACCCCCTTCAGGGACCAGGTAGTGAACCTGCAAGCGCTGCCCTGGGAGGAGGCAGACACAGCCTTTTCATTGCTCTGTCCGGTGCTTGCTTTACGTACCTATGTGGACCGCACGCAGAGCTTTAGATGTACTGAGCAGCTCTATGTCTGCTTTGGTGGACAGCTGAAAGAGAATGCGGTCTCCAAACAGAGGCTTTCCCACTGGGTTATTGACACCATCGCCTTGGCTTATCACACCCAGGCTATGCCCGCCCCCTTGCGGGTCCAGCACACTAGACGAGAAGTGTGGCATCCTCGTGGGCACTGGCCAACGGCACCTCCCTAGCAGACAAATGCAGAGCAGCAGGCTGGGCAACACCCAATATCTTTACAAGATTTTACAATCTTAGGTTTGAGTCGTCTCATCCCGTGCTCCCTCAGGTCTGAGGACGTAGAACTTGGAAATGCGGAACGTCTGACCGGGTGTTCCTTTTGCAAATAGCGCTTTTTCCCTCCACTGAGGTGATCATGTGCGCTCTTTTCCCCCAGGAGAGTCCACTAGATTTGCGCTGAATGTTCTTCCTCCCTAGCCCTCTGGACCGCAAATTCAGGGGAGGAATTACCCGACCAGACCCATTACGGGTACTATAATGACTCTGTACTGGAATAAGTGCTCTACAGGATGGGCCTTTGTGGATTAATCCCCCTGTGTGTATTTTCCGTGGTACAGTCCCCGCTGCCCCTGGTCACGGTGTTTGTAGCAACTCCTCCCTCACATTTCCACGTGTGGCCTGAAAAACCATGTGATGTATTTCGCCACTCTTTACCTCCCCCCAGCCTGGGCAGGTGGTGGTCTCCGCAGGGTCTTTTCCCCCTGAAAGAATAGGAGTTGGAAAATAATGCCTTCCCCGATGCGTGTGATAGCGTTAAGATAGCCCCAACCTGCTCCCATACTTGGCATGTCGCTTTGTTCCCTCTCTCCGGGATGCCGGGAACCTAAAAGGTTTGCTGATTTTTTATGGGCCGTTGGGGAAGGGTACGTGCAGTCTGACATGCAGCTTTGGCATGAGGGGTGTCAGTACTGCTTAAACGGTTCTGTTTTTTAGACTTTTTGTAAAATTACATTGGATTTATTTTGCTTAAACATGGTTTTTATTTGCACATTTTGCACCTCTTATGAATTAAACATCCTTTTAGAACACCATCCCTTCCCTCTGGTGTGATTCTCCTCACGATGACAATGCCAAATGCATAATTGTAAATGTATAAATTTTGGGTACATTTTACATGCAAGCCCCACTTCATATATTTTTACATTGGTAAAAATATGTAAAATGTTGTGTACCCCGATTTTTTACCTGTTTAAATCTGGCAACATTTCTATAAAGCACAAAGGACAAAAATGTCAGCTTTTCAACAGTAACCAAAAACTCTCCAGAGTTTTTCAGAGGATGACAAAGCACCCAGAGCCAACTGAAAAAACCACACAGGCAGAGTTATGGACAAAAACTTTATCTTTAGATGTCCCGCACAAACAATAGGAAATACAGGGAAAAGACAGAGGGGGTTGGGTTGAAACTATGTTCATTAAGGAATTTAAAGCTATAAAACAAAATTGGTCAAAAACATGCTCCTACCTTGTAATACAGTTAGGTTTTTGAGGGCCATGGAGTGTTCCCATTCCTTCAGTCTCAGATCTGCTGTGATGACATTCAGGATCTCAATCTCATTCCTCATCTGTTCTTCAAGGTGTATCTGTGTTATTTTCATGCTTGTGGCTTCATGTGATACATTTCCAATCTTCTCCTGTAGTTCACCGATCTTCACCTGGTGCAGTATCACATCTCCACTAAGTGAATGGTTTAATGTCTGTACGGTCCAGCCCACCTCTTCCAGGTGCTCTTGTAGGGTCTCTACATTTGCCACCATTGTCTTCAACATCGCGTCCTGTGCTCTGATAGAGACAGCAGCAAAGGCAAGCTCTTCTCCCAGACTGCTGCTGTTTTTTTGGCTGGAATGGCTCATCATGACCAGGTGATCCCAAAGCTGAGCCACGGAGTCCGTGGTGTGCTCAGAGAACGCCTGCAAATCCTTGATATCACGCTCCAAGCCCTGCGTTAGTCGCCCTAGTCATATTAATAACAGTAGGGTATCTATTAAAGACACTTGCAGAGAAAATTTCATTTTTTATGCTGATGTGTTCACACAGGTAGCATAAATGCAATTTGAGTCATCAGACTCGAATACATTTTGGGATTTAGTGATATTTTGCCAAAATACAAAAAGCAATGAGAAATCTGATTTATTAAGTCATTCTAGTAATTCTAGCCAAATTCATACAGTGGGTCCAAAACGTCTGAGAAATGCTTGTAATTGATTTTTTTAAATTGAATACTGCTTTTTTCTTCATTATATATTATAATCCGGCTTATAATTTGAGAAAGGTTGAATTGAAAAATTCACAACAATTTCTGAATTTCTGAGAAGGATATAGATGTAGGCATCACTCCAAAAAGGGGCGGGAGCTCCAAACTGTCATTACAGATATAGGGACCCCCTTACCTAACACTTTCCCTAACCTCCCACATGGGTGAAAGTGACTTTCCCTTCTGGAGTTTTGGAGTAACCACGCCCTCCTTTGGAGAATACGCCCCTATTTGAAGGTCTCTGGCATGCAGCTATACCTACATGGAATTTCTTAGTCAATTTTGCTTTAATTACCATATTTACATGCACTTAAGAAAACGGTTTATTCAAGGGTTTTTGCAGAAAGCTCCATTCTTAAACGTCATGTAAACGAGAACACCGAAATCCTTACACCATTTAATCTCTGAAGGTGTTTTTTTTTTATGATTTCCTGTCTCAGTGGCATACCCAAAATTAAAGGCTTATAACTTGACAAAAAAAAAAAAAAAATAGGAAGGTCAAGTTTTTTGTATCATTGTAAATCAAATTCACTCTAAAAAAGAAACTGCTGAAAAAAATATTTTTTACTTATTTTTCTGATTTGATATTATACAGTGAGGAAAATAAGTATTTGAACACCCTGCTATTTTGCAAGTTCTCCCACTTAGAAATCATGGAGGGGTCTAAAATTGTCATCGTAGGTGCATGTCCACTGTGAGAGACATAATCTAAAAAAAAAAAATCCAGAAATCACAATGTATGATTTTTTAACTATTTATTTGTATGATACAGCTGCAAATAAGTATTTGAACACCTGTCTATCAGCTAGAATTCTGACCCTCAAAGACCTGTTAGTCTGCCTTTAAAATGTCCACCTCCACTCCATTTATTATCCTAAATTAGATGCACCTATTTGAGGTCATTAGGTGCATAAAGACACCTGTCCACCCCATACAATCAGTAAGAATCCAACTACTAACATGACCAAGACCAAAGAGCTGTCCAAAGACACTAGAGACAAAATTGTACACCTCCACAAGGCTGGAAAGTGCTACGGGAAATTGCCAAGCAGCTTGGTGAAAAAAGGTCCACTGTTGGAGCAATCATTAGAAAATGGAAGAAGCTAAACATGACTGTCAATCTCCCTCGGACTGGGGCTCCATGCAAGATCTCACCTCGTGTGGTCTCAATGATCCTAAGAAAGGTGAGAAATCAGCCCAGAACTACAGGGGAGGAGCTGGTCAATGACCTGAAAAGAGCTGGGACCACCGTTTCCAAGGTTACTGTTGGTAATACACTAAGACGTCATGGTTTGAAATCATGCATGGCACGGAAGGTTCCCCTGCTTAAACCAGCACATGTCAAGGCCAGTCTTAAGTTTGCCAATGACCATTTGGATGATCCAGAGGAGTCATGGGAGAAAGTCATGTGGTCAGATGAGACCAAAATAGAACTTTTTGGTCATAATTCCACTAACCGTGTTTGGAGGAAGAAGAATGATGAGTACCATCCCAAGAATACCATCCCTACTGTGAAGCATGGGGGTGGTAGCATCATGCTTTGGGGGTGTTTTTCTGCACATGGGACAGGGCGACTGCACTGTATTAAGGAGAGGATGTATTGCGAGATTTTGGGGAACAACCTCCTTCCCTCAGTTAGAGCATTGAAGATGGGTCGAGGCTGGGTCTTCCAACATGACAATGACCTGAAGCACACAGCCAGGATAACCAAGGAGTGGCTCTGTAAGAAGCATATCAAGGTTCTGGCGTGGCCTAGCCAGTCTCCAGACCTAAACCCAATAGAGAATCTTTGGAGGGAGCTCAAACTCCGTGTTTCTCAGCGACAGCCCAGAAACCTGACTGATCTAAAGAAGCTCTGTGTGGAGGAGTGGGCCAAAATCCCTCCTGCAGTGTGTGCAAACGTTTGACCTCTGTAATTGCAAACAAAGGCTACTGTACCAAATATTAACATGGATTTTCTCAGGTGTTCAAATACTTATTTGCAGCTGTATCATACAAATAAATAGTTAAAAAATCATACATTGTGATTTCTGGATTTTTTTTTTTAGATTATGTCTCTCACAGTGGACATGCACCTACGATGACAATTTCAGACCCCTCCATGATTTCCAAGTGGGAGAACTTGCAAAATAGCAGGGTGTTCAAATACTTATTTTCCTCACTGTATATATCTTGGTGTAAATAAGACAGCTCCAAAGAAAATGCTTTTGTTTGGTTCACAATCATGTCAACTGTATCTGACAAAAATGTTTTGTTGATATGACAAAAAAATCAGTTATAGCATTACAAAAATAGTTTATCCTAGTGAACAAAGATGTCACCATTTATCCAAAAGCCTCTCCAAACAAATGAAACATAATAATTGTTCATAATAACTAATTGCAAATGCAAACACAACAATGATCAAAGGTTTGCATAGCATGCAGACATGATTTTAGCAATACGATTTCAGTCATCAGTGAGTTTGTCATGTACTTGGCACCATCTCCTAGTTGCCATATGTAACATTGTGCTTTATGTAGATTATCCAATGATCTAGTATTTTATATTTTATGTTCCATTTATTTTTTGTGAAGTTATAAGTGAAAACACGGCATATAAGCAAAACCAACATAATTGTCAAAGACATTTACTTATCTATTACTCGCTACATTTATGTATTTGGCAGACACTTTTACCCAAAGCAACTTACAGTGCACTTATTACAGGGACAATCCCCCAGAGCAACCTGGAGTTAAGGGCCTTGCTCAAGGGCCCAACAGTGGCATCTTGGTGGTGGTCAGTAACCCTGAGCCTCAACCACTGAGCCGCTATATTGTTGTCTGTGAGTAAAACAAATAGGCTGGTTTTATTCTACTCTTTGAGGGCTTTCCAACAACATATGACACATGACTATTTCATGAGTTTGATGTTTTTACTGATTGCAATATTACATACAGTGTAGGGGTGTAACATTTTTCGATAAAAAAACGTAACCATCCAATGTTCGGTAAGCATTGGCACGTGGTTCACCTCTAGTTTAATGATGCATCTGGAGCACAAGGTTTGAAGAAAACAAAGCATCAAATAGACGTGCCATACAACCACCGCTTATGCATCTGAATGAATCTGTAAATGGATACGTTCCGCCTATGTTTCATGTGGGTCAACTTAACGGCATCACAGCTGTATGTTGTGTGTAGTTAAAAAAGGCAAGCGCCAAGCGGAGAAAACCATCCGCTGATAGAGAAGCCACCTGCGTTATTCAAATCTCCTGTCTGGGAACATTTTCTTTTTGCAGTGAATTATAAGCGATGGTCAAAAAAACGTTTTTGTCGATCACTCGACACGAGTGTCGTATACTGGTAATCAGGGTTGGGAGGGTTACTTTTGAAATGTATTCCACAACAGATTACAGAATACATGCTGTAAAATGTAATTTGTAACATATTCCATTAGATTACTCAAAGTCAGTAATGTATTCTAAATACTTTGGATTACTTTTTCAGCACTGGTAGATTTTTTCACTTGTTTTGACTTTATAAACTCTGTTAGTACAGTAAGAATAAATACACATGTTAAAAATACATTCTCTGAAAAACCTAAATATCTTATGCAGTGTTGTTTCAAAAACAAGATCAATCAAATTGATCTTGTTTTAAGGATTTTTAGATATTTTTACAGGAAAACAATACAAAAATTGTTATCAAGAATATGATTTTTGCCCTAATATCAAAGGTCTTACTAGACAAAAACAAAATTATGAGCCAACGTGAATTATCTTGATAAAAAAATATGACCGTGTCTGGTAACATGTGCATGTAAAATGGCTAGAAATAGCATTTTAGCTTAGCATAAAGCTGACAATTTACACAAGGTTTATTTCTATTTCTTCTGCTTCAGACTTACCTCAAACTTACTTCTCTGACTGCTCGTATGAATGTAACACATCATAAGAAAGTGTTTCACTGCTGTTCAAAAGCACTTTGAATCACATCATTTATATGGATAAATGTTTTCCATCTGAAAGGACTAAATATAAAATTAAACAAATGACAATAAATTGAAAAAGTAATCTCTTCAGTAATCTAAATACTTTTTGAATGTAACTGTATTCTAAATACAAATGATTAAAATTGTAACTGTAGTGGAATACAGTTACTTATATTTAGTATTTTAAATACGTAATCCCGTTACATGTATTTCATTACTCTCCAACCCTGCTGGTAATACATCGATATATGATTAATCATTACGACAGCAAGGAAAGATTCCACACATTCTGCACACATTTTTAGCAGGCACTCAGTGCTAATTCGGACATGAAACTACAACTAAACTGCTTAGAGTGTTTATGGCAAAAGTTATTTTGACTATTTTGCCTTAGATAAGGGTGTGGGATTTCTGCGTATTAATAAAACACTAAAGCCACGTAACGACAACCCTTCTCTTATTCATTTTAATAACAAAGTTCCTTCTATAGTGATGTACAGCTTCTGAGTGTAAAAATGTATGTTGAGTTGAGTTTGAAATGCACTTTATGTTGATTCATGTAGCGTAATAGTTCAGGTATTAAGTTCAAATGTTGAGTTATTAATTAGAGAAAGTTTTTTTATTTTTAGTAAAGGTCCCTAATGAAAATTAACTATGGTTTTACTATAGTAATATTGTAGTAACCATGACTGCTGTCACCATGATTTTCTTTGTAGAAATCATGGTTTTCATAAGGGCTGCAACAGCTAATCGATAAACTCGATTATTATCAATAATGGAAATAATCGACAACAAATTTCATTATCGATTATTTGGATATATGCTGTGAGCATGGAGAAGCTCTGTCAGTGATGTCACTTTACAGCCTGGTGGAGAATATGTTGCATGATGAAACTCATTTGAAAAAATAAATAAACGGAGACAAGCTGAAGCTGGAAAAACATGACCCAAGTTTTCCAGCGCACAAGAGCACTTAATAAACACTTCAAAGAAGATCATAATAAGCATACAGTTTAATGTGGAGCGGTTACTGCATCATGTGCGCTTAAAAGTTGTTTCTCTCCAGCACATGAATTACATTTTATTGCTATTATCTGTTTTTAAATATACATATTATTAATTAAAACTCAGATACATATTTCTGTGTATTTTGTTTTTTGTTTTTACCACATGTGAGTCTCCATTAAACTTCATTGAGCAAGCGAGCGCACTAATTCACATCAATCAAACCAGTTGCAATGGAGAAAGGAGAGCAATCACTTTGATTAAACTCGGGCAACATAATGCCATGCATTCAGTTTCAATGTAATCAATTGTGCAGGTTTCATTGCTGCCATGCTGAAAGTGTGTGGTTTAATGTGTTTTAATGTATATTAAACTGTATTGTAATGTATAATAATGCTAAGGGTCCTGATATTTGATCGTCCTGATAATGTAATGCCAAATGTAATGTCTGATTCCACTAGTAAATTTATACCATGGCAAATTTTATTTTACTGGATAAACATACACATATGTTTTTAAGTGAATAGTTTAGAATAATTTTATCAGCGACAATACTATTTTAAAACCTACAATATTAATTTAAAATACTTAATGGTGCACTCAGTAACTTTTTTCTTCTGGACTTTTGGACTTACTCTGACACCTAGATGCTTGAATGTAGCATCATTTAAAATAAACTGTTTCGGATGCCATCGTATAATTTTGTATTCGAAGTTAGCCATGAAGCGGATTTTGCCCAGGCCACCACAAAAGCTAGAACCACTACTGTTAATGTCTTTATGAGTTAAACATTTTTAATGAGGATAAACTTACTGAGTGCACCTTTAAAATGTATGTAATCAATGACAGTGTTCAAGCATATGTATCTAAAATAATTATGAATTTTTCAGCTGGACAGAATTCTTAATTTTTCTATTCTGGTGTCACCATTGCCCCCTGCTGGGCTGATTTTTTTGTCCCACTCCATCCCCAATGGATCATTTTATTCTTTAATCAACAGTTATTTTTATTCTACAAAATTTTACAAGTAATTTAAGGAACTATTTGCATATGTACTGAAAGTAATAATAATAATAATAAATTCAAACTGATTTAAATTAAAATTTCATGATTCAGGCTACTGTACCTTTAAGGAATGCTGCTTCCTAGCAAAAACCCGCTTTCTGGTGTCCATGTAAACATAGTCAGTGACAACATGCATTTGGACTTTTTTTGGTCCAAAAATATTTACCCTGTATAGGGACTATTTTATTCTATTATATTCTATTCTTCTACATGCCAACATTTGGCAATTGTTTGAGTAGGAAATGGGTATAAATAGCTTTCTAGAATTTTCTGTCTGTGGTGGTTACCGAGCTGCTGCAGCTGATCACTGTGATTCTGAAAGAGGCTCTCCAGCTTCCAGATGTTCTCCAGAAGGTCAGTTTGTGAGGGGAGCTGGTTGAGAGATCTCTGCATGCTCTCAGAGCGTTCTCCCAGACGAGTCATGTTCTCCAGCAGAGCTTCCTGCCTCTCTGAGGTTGCCTGGTATCTAGACACTGAAATAGCAGAGAAATGGAGCGAAATGACTTATTGTTGACAATCATGGCTGATCCAAGCTTGATCAAAAGAAACTAATCCCACATTGCACAAAGCTGAGGTAATGATGTATGAGATAAAGTCTTAGGAGATGAAGGGATAACATACTCTGAACCACACGTGAACATTCTGAATTTTTACAGTACTTTTATGCTGTGTGGCTATATTGGTAACTGTGAAAGAGCACAATATTAGATATTTACAATACTTGTAAGTATATTGATAAATATATTTAATGGAATTATAATTCTCTCATCATTTATGCTGCCTCAAACTTGAATGACTTTCTTTCATTTGCAAAACAACGTAAGGCAATAGGGCCCAAAACATTCAAGATACAAAGAGGACATGAAGGCAGCATTAAAGGTAACCTAAATTACTTGCATGGTTTAATGTCTTCTAAAGCAATACGATCACATTTGATGAGAGAAAGACACACATTTTTGACTTGCATCAGAAGGGCTGTCACAATTATGAAATTTGGCTGATGATTAATTGCGATTATGGCAATTATTTGTCTATTTTAGGGCTATGGCGATTAATCGTCTCTTAACACATTTAACTTGAAATACACTGGCAGCCAAAAGTTTGGAATAATGTACAACGTTTGCTCTTAATGAAAGAAATTGGTACTTTTATTCACCAAAGTGGCATTCAAATGATCACAATGTATAGTCAGGACATTAATAATGCGAAAAATTACTATTACAATTTGAAAAAAAAAAAGTCAGAACTTCTTAAAATACTTCAAATAGTTCTCATCAAATAATCCTCCATGTGAAGCAATGACAGCTTTGCAGATCCTTGGAACACTAGCTGTCAGTTTGTCCAGATACATAGGTGACATTTCACCCCATGCTTCCTGTAGCATTTGCCATAGATGTGGTGGGCACTTCTCATGCACCTTACAGTCTAGCTGATCCCAAAAAAGCTCAATGAGGTTAAGATCCATAACGCCATGGTTACTGTTGTAACCTCCGTTACAACGTTGTGTCGAATGAAGTGACACAAGAGGTCTTCCTGGGACGCCAAACATACCTCTGAATCTGAGAAATGGCCAATGTCAAGTTGGCAGACAGAATTTGCATGCCCCCCCGGAAATACGGGTATAAAGGGAAGCGGGGCAGCAAGTGCCAGTCAGGATTTTGCACTGAGGAGCCAAAAATAAGGTACGGCCATTTACAGTGGTAGGTCTAGTGCTGTGGCAGGAGGGACACAGCGTATCATGACATTCCCCTTCAGTCACTCACTCGACTTTGTGTCGAATGAAGTGACACAAGGGGTCCCACATAAAAACGGCACGCACTGACTGTGTTACGTGAACTGCCGAGACAGGTGCTAGTAGGCTACTGTGTGCTAGAGGCACCTGTGTCAGCTGCACGTAGCCCTCCCCAACGCCCTTCAAGAGATGTCACATACAGACCTTAGGTTTCCCGCACCCCTGGGGGGTCAGGTGCTAAATGAATAGCATGGGAGCAAGCCCGGCAGCCGTGGCCTTCTCTCTCACTATGTCTCTCACATATGACGTGAAACGGCTGGGGCTATCTTAACGCTATGAAACACGTCGGGGAAGGTAGTCTTTCCCGGTCCTATTCATTCAGGGGGAAAAGACCCTGTGGATGCCACATCCTGCCCAGTCTAGGGTGAGGTAACATGAGGCAAATACACCACGAGGGTTGTGAAGCCGTACGTGGGAAATGACGAGGTGGTAGGTCCAGACTAATGAGGGGGGACTCTATAAGCACGGCGACAGGGGCAGCGGGGCTGCCTGAGGGAAACGCAGGTCCGCCGACAGGGGGACCGTACCGCGGAGAATACATCACAGGGAGTTTGCCTGGAAAGAGAACTAAGCCTGTGGAGCCCGACACCAGTACAGAGCACCTGTGACTCGTAGTGGGTCTGGTCACTACGAGAAGGCTAGGGAGGAGAACATCCAGGGAGCGACGCATAGTGGCTAACCTGGGATAGAAGGCGCACTGGATCAACTTGGTGAAGGGCGCTGTGTGCAAGCAGAAAACCCGGTCGATTATGCCGCGTTACCGAGTTCTACCGGCTCGGACCTGAAAAAACACAGGACGAGACCGACTCAACCCTGAGATTGTAAAACCCGGCAAAGGTATTGGGTGTTGCCCAGCCCGCTGCTCTGCAGATGTCTGATAAGGAGGTGCCATGGGCCAGTGCCCAAGAGGATGCCATACTTCTCGTAGAGTGTGCTCGAACCCGCAAGGGAGCGGGCACGGCCTGGGTTTGATAAGCTAAAGAAATAGCATCAATGACCCTGTGAGCTAACCACTGTTTTGAGACGGCGTTCCCTTTCCGCCATCTGCCGAAGCAGACAAAGAGCAGCTCAGAACATCTAGAGCTCTGCGTGCGGTCGAAATAGATACGCAAAGCACGTACCGGACACAGCAATGAGAAGGCTGGGTCTGCCTCCTCCCGGGGCAGCTTGCTTGCAGGTTCCCGACCTGTTCCCTGAAGGGGGTCGTAGGAACCTTGGGCACGTAGCCCGGTCACGGCCTCAGGATAACGTGAGAATGTGTCCAGGCAGGTGTCGCTGTCAGAGAACGCATGCAGGTCCCCAACCCTCTTGATGGAGGCTAAAGTGATCAGGAAGGCCGTCTTCAGGAAGACTGAATCAAGGGCACGAAGGAGGGTCTCTGAAGGCCGAGAGGACTACAGAGAGACCCCAGGAGGGGAACAGGCTAGGCCGGGGAAGGTTCAGTCTCCGGGGCCTTTCAGGAAACTGATATTTAGTCGTGCTTACCTAGGGACTTGCCATCTACTGCATCATGGTGGGATGCGATAGAAGCTACAGACACCTTCAAGGTGAAGGGGACAGCCTCCCCTCCAGTCTCTCCTGCAGGAATGAAAGCACTGACCGAACTGCGCACCTCTGCGGGTAGAACACCAATTCGCGAATGGCTTGGTTGATCGTGTCTATGACTGCAGGTGGTAGATCACTCAGATCTTCCGCATCCCGTCCAGGGGCCAGACGTGGAGGTTCCAGAGGTCTGGGTGTGGGTGTCAGAGGGTGCCCCATCCCTGAGAAAGAAGGTCCTTCCTCAGCGGAATTTTCCAGGGAGGTGCTGTCGTGAGGAGCATAAAATTCAAAGAACCAGGCCTGGGTGGGCCAGTAAGGGGCCACCAGGATGACCTGTTCCTTGTCCTCCCTGATCTTGCACAGCACCAGAGCGGTGAGGGAGTACCAGAGCGGGCAGAGGGAGTTGTCTCGGGAGGCAAAGAGATCTAGCTGTGCCTTGCCGAATTGGTCCCATATCAGCTGGACCAACTGGGGGTGGAGCCTCCACTCTCTGCTGGGCGAAACCTGCAACGACAGCGTGTCCGGCTTTGTGTTGCGGTTGCCAGGGATGTGAGTGGCGCTCAGCAACCTAAGTCGTGGCTGACTCCAAAGGAGGAGATGGCAGGCGAGTTGTCTACTACTGCTACTGTCGCGGTGCTGTCTGAATTGATCAAGACGTACTTGCCTCGGATTAGTGAGAGAAACCTCTAGGCAGTTGATGTGCCAAAGCTGCCGGGGTCCTGTCCAGAGGCCAGCGGCAGGGTGCCCGTTGCACACGGCGCCCCAACTCTGTCAAGAGGTGTCTGTGGTCACCACAACACGTCTGGGCACCTGCTGCAAGGGGACTCCGGTCCGCAGAAAGCAGAGGTCTGTCTAAGGGTTGAAAGTCTGATGGCAAGAAGGGGTGATTGTCACACGATATGTGCCGTGGTTCCATGCCCATCTCGGGACTCGAGTCTGTAGCCAGTAGCCTCTGGAATTGTTATAGAGGAACCGCTGTGCCAGGCTCGATAAGAGAGAGGGACCTGAGCACTGACTGAGTGTGCTCGTTGGCGAGACGCACTGTCACTGAGACTGAGTCTAACTCCATGCCGAGAAAAGAGACACTCTGAACCGGGACGAGCTTGCTCTTTTCCCACTTGACCTGAAGTCCTAGACGGCTGAGGTGCCTGAGCACCTGGTCCCTGTGAGCGCACAGTAACTCTCGAGAGTGAGCCTGGATGAGCCAGTCGTTGAGGTAGTTGAGTATGCGGATGCCCACTTCCCTTAGCGGGGCAAGAGCTGCCTCTGCAATCATCATGAAGATGTGAGGGGAAAGGGGGAAAGGGGGAACGCGCCGGGACTGTTGAGGTGTGGCGGCAGAGTGCCGTGAGAATGGCATTTGCGGGCCAGGTGACCCAGAAAGAGGAAATTGCTCTATTAGTAAAAAACTTGCAAAAAATACCTTTAACTGAAGTTTCTCTTCCCGGCCCTCAACCGGGGGACGGAGTGGTCTGTTTACCAACTCCGGAGCAAACGTCTCAATCTCTGGGTTGTCCGTCTCTGGAGCGCTTGGGAGCCTTCCGGGTTCTCAAAGGGGTCCGTGAGATGGGGGGCGTGTGCTTCCTGTGGGGTGCTTGACACTGGGGCTGAGAGTTGGGTCCACTCTTGGTTGAGAAGGAGCAGCAAGTTTTTTTTTTTTTTTAAGCTGCAGGAGGATGCCCTCGGCGAGCAGACGGGCCATGGCCCCTCGCGGTAGGTTTACGGCGGGGCAGGATGTGTGAAATGGCCTCTGTCTGCTTCTTCACTGCTGAGGACTGCTGGGTGGAGTCGTCAACGGTGCCGCCAAATGGACGGAGCTGGGAGAAGGGGGCGTTCGAGAAAGCGTGCTTTGTCTATCTCCCGTATTTCGACCAGGTCCAGTCCATAGATTGCATTTCTGGACCACAGGGGTGGCCATCGCCCGTTCGATTGCTGGCGCTTCTGACCTTCGTGGCCCGGGGGGCGCGATCGGTCATTGAGCGCAGTTCCTGCATCACATCAAGAACAGGACTACCCAAGTGCAAGTTTGAAGTGCCTTGGCCTGGTGTTGGTTGCAGGAGGGGCCGTGGCATGCAGGGCGGAAGTGGTCTGGGACCGCTCCACCATCGAGGATAGTGAGAGCGGAGGAGCGAGGAAGCCGGTTCCGGGCAGTAAAAGGTGCCCTTTTACGGCTTACTCAGCTCGTCATGCACATCCGGGATGGGGGGGGGGCGTGGCTGTGAGCAGCGCATATGCCCGTGGGACCAATCAAGTTGCCATGAGGGGGGGGCAGTATATTCCGGTCCAGCCTTGCACTCGCGGTACCCGGGAAAGCATAGCGGACCTCTGTGCATCAGGCTCAGACTGGGCGCGCAGACCCGAAGGTGGCGGCCCAGACGAGTCATCAGCATCAGACACCGCTGTAATGCTCTCCGATGCAGCGGCGATGTCGTCATCCAATTCCGGGACCTCAAGGGACAGGCAGGCCGGCCGCGAAGACTGCCACACTCATCCCAAGCTCAGACAGAAGCAAGCAAGCATGCCGGGAAGGCAGGTGGTTCGAGGGGATTTACCCGGCGAACGGAGCCCGTCATTATCCCCAAATCGCCTCCATCACCCGCGGCGCCTGCCTCAATCCCGTAGGAAGGAGGCAAGACGCGGGGGATGGCTGAAGTGGCTCTCATGACAAAAGAAAGCTGAGACTGCAATGCTGCCACGGCTATGTTCTCGCACTGAGAACATAAACCATTGGAGAGAAATCACTCATCCCGGAAACACGTCTTTAAAAAAGACGTTCAACGCCAGCTGTGTATTTGCTCTTTTAGAGAAAATAACTCTTTTAACTGCGCTGTCGAAGCGCCCAGGGGCAAACTGCACTGCCGTGCAGAGAAGGAGAAAGCCGCTGTAATGCGCCGTAAATGACAACAGCAGGCAGCGTAAGAGGAACAGGAACGGGTGTGTAACTCGCAGCTGACTGGATACACGACCATCGGCTCCAAAGAAAATTGCTGGATGAACTTGACGTATTTCCTCGCCTTTAGACCCTGGGATTAATATTCCATTTGATCCAAAATGTATCTTATTGGGGGACGATTCAGTTATGGACCTGGAAAATGGAGCGAACATACGATTTATAAAGATGGCCCTAATAGCAGCAAAGAAAGGCATTGCTTTGCAGTGGAAATCTGCAGACCCTCCTACTGTTACTGTGGCTCAGTGAAATATCATCTAATGTTTCAGTTGAAAGAATAATGTTTACCCTGTTTGAGAAGATTTGGAACAAATAAAATATGAAAGACTGCAACAGTGAATGTGAAAATGTGATGTATTTGTAAATGTGAATGATGTAATGTAACAATTTGATGCTTTGTCTATGAGGGAGGGTGGAGGGGAGAAAAGTTCTACACTATGTTATCCTGTTGTATTTTTTGTACACTGTTTTCATTGAAAAAAAAAACAATAAAAACTATTGATAATAAAAAACAGGTTTATTGTGAATTTTAGTCTTTCTACATAAGTTCCAACCCAGTTGATACTAAGGCCAGATGTGTGATTCATCTCCTTTCTTTCTAAATGTTAGAGCTATGCTGTTGCCTATATGTCACAGATAGGAAATATGTGTTTCATTAAATTCACACAGTGTGCAGACTATCAGCCCAGAACAATTACTACACAAGATGCCTGAAGAGCTACCTCTCTACCATGACAGTGAAAACAAAGGAACCGAGAGGACAAAACACCATATTTGGGACTTGTGTACAAGAGGAGAGGAAAAAAGTGTGGGGTCTAATCTAAAGCACTTGATGTATGTATGTGTGGGGGAAACTCAAACTGGTGTGAGTCATTTGTTCTAAAACTCTGCAGTTTAAAAGCCAATTCTCTCCATGTTTTTCTCTCACCCTGTTTTTCTCCTTCCCTTGTGGATCCTCCTTCCTTCGATTTTGTTCATATTAAATTTCAAGTGAACTGATGATGTAATGACTTCTGCTGTGAATGACTCATTCCAACTAATAACATGTGTGTGTACATGCATCTGCCAAAATCAGAACTCCACATTATTACCTACCACTTACAACATGGAAGATATAACAGGATTACTGTATATCCTTTGCATTATTATATCTTGGTTTTATTCGTATTTTATGGCAGAGTAATCTTTCAGCCAAAAATACATTACAATTAGTTGTCTCATATATTTCAGGTACAAAGATATGTTCATGAGAAAATTTCAATGCAGAATTATCACTTTTCCATAACAAACTAACAATCAAACATGAACAAGGTATCTCTGTGTTACACTAACCTATGACTGTCTAACATGCCCTGGAATACTGTATGTTTTACTGTCATATGATTTTGCTAGGGCAACAATTAGAGTCCATAACATAAACATAAAAACCCACCATGTCATTAAGAGCTAGTTTAATTGTGTAGATCTGAAGTATTTGTTTAAAGTTACTTTTCCACGAATGCTTAAACTTTTTTTTTAATTTTCTTGTGTAAAGTAAATTAATGAAAAGTTCAGACACAAAGAGAACTCTATATAAACATGCACAACTGACAATGGTTGACAGGAAGGGGCAATATTCAAGAATTGTAGAGCAGGAAATTAAAACACATCTTAGAGATGCACTGCTCAAACTAACAATCCTGTAATCATTCAGGGTGAAGAGTATAATTTATGTGTTACTAGCATCACCAAACGAAATAGCAAAAATACACTATAAATAATTTTCTTGTTTTCCTGTAAAAATATGTAAACACCAGAGACACTATTATTTTGGAAATAAAATTGTGCAAGATAAAATGGCTTTTCAAAGAACTACATTTTGTTTGTAAGTATGAAAATCTTATAAATTATTGAGATTCCGGAGATAAAGAGAGTAATATTCAGCTGTTCATTTGAAACCGATAATTTTACTTTTTGCATTTTAACTCTTTAAACTGGAACTGTAAGTTAAATAATTAAAAGCGGCCGCGACTCTGACCCCTCACCAGCAGCTGCCGCCATCCTTCTACTCAACCCTGCTCTGGAGCTATCTGACCTCATCCCATCTCCAAACCCTGCCCCCTTCCTGGAGCCTCCCCCTCGGCAGCCGGACCCCGCACCCTTCCTGGAGCCTCCTACCTGGCTGCTGGATCCCGCCCCCTTCCTGGAGCCTCCTCCCTGTCTGCTGGATCCCGCTCCCTTCCTGGAGCCTCCTCCCTGGCTGCTGGATCCCGCCCCCCTTCCTGGAGCCGCCCGCCAGACCCTTCTGGTCTGCCCTGCCGGCTCCGTCATGGACTGTCCTGGCTTTAGCGTTTTCTCATTCATGAGATTCTTGGTCCAATGCTTTTTGTTTTTGTTATCTTGTTAGTTTGTTCGTTTATTTCTTTTCTTTGGAGTTTTTTGTTTATTGCCCTGTTGGAATCAGTCTGGGCATTTTTGTTAATTTCTTTTAATTTAGCTTCTTGTGTATTATTTTTTGGATTTGTTCTCCTTAATAAAGGACTTAAAGAGTTTCTGACTGTCTGGATTTGGGTTCTTCATACCAAACCTGACAATGAGTCATAACGTTGGAAACCTCAACTTGTAAAATACAACTTGTAAATGCACATTAGTTTCACTCAAACTATATTTATTTGTTGGCCAAGTTAACATTGCTAATCGCTCTATTAAGATTATTTCAGGATCTATGGACTGTGATCACATTTGTTTAATGAAGTAAGAAGCGTAACCGAGGCAAGATAGCCGCTAAATAACATAACAAATGTTTTGCTTATTAATTCATGAAATATTAACATAAAATGGAAAAGCAGCATAGCGTTACTGACAGCAGATGATCCATATTAAAATTAGCTCAAAACAACATTAAATAGTGCATAGATGTTGTAATAATCCTCATAGAGTGACCTGATGTTACGAAGGCAGACGAGGGCAGACGAGGAGTGGGGATCTAAATGTGGTTTTATTGTAAATAACTAGACAAACACAACTGGAACAAACAAAACATCCACGATGGGAAACAAAAGATATAAACAGGGGAAATCATCCACAACGGGCTCAGGCAGGAACACAGACCAGAATATACAAGGCATAAACATTCACTTACAACATTCACATCCAAACATCTACATTCAACGATCGACAACGACTTGGGAACAAACAGGGTTTAAATACACAAACACAATGATGACTAAACGACATGCAGGTGAGAACAATGAAGTGCATGGGCAGTGATGAGGGCAGGGAATTATGGGAAGTGTAGTTTATGACAATTGACAGGTGAAACGCGGGGCAGACAACAGGGGATCGTGACACCTGACATGTTAACTTGGCTTTAAACACTGTTTCTGCTTCTTTCACATGCCATGAGTGTGCATGCGCACTGATGCTTGAAACAGCCTGACAACCAGGGAACCCACACACAGTCAGAATGAGATTCTCTAGAGCAAGCAAATAAGCCATAACAAATTATCAGATAAAATATTGCAGGTTATTCCACTAATAATATTTTGTTATCGGACAATACTAAAGTAGTCGCCTATATATCCTGCACCCCTAATCTCAACATGGCGACACTCATGAATGTGCTCCCAGCACCACATGAAAATTAAAAGAACCTTCTTCACAAAGACTAACAAAAATACTATTCTGCTATTACTATTTATTTTTGTTTAAAATTTTGGCAATTTGCAAAAATTATTTAGTGCACCTTTGAGGATGCTTAAATAATTGTATTGGTAACCATTAGTAATATATAAATATCGGCATACCATTTATAAAGCACTGAAATGTTGCCGGGTGAAAAACAACCTAGAATCATGTGTAATACTCTTCTTTGCAACCTGAACTTCTTCAGAAAGTTGAATCTTTGTGACACCTGCACTAAAAAAAGCTAGAAGCAGCCAACACAATGAATGCAGAATGCAGGTTTCTCAAGATTTCAGCTCTATGTAACTTGACACTGCATCTAAAAAATGGTGGTCCTGCGCAAGAAGCTGAAAAAAACTAAAAAATCAAAGATATGCAGTAAAATGGTCATAGACCTCCGTCCAGTGTGTGTGTAGATACATACCTGTCTTTTATGTGGTGTAAAAGCAGATTGTGTAGTTTCATTTGCAAGCCAACCTAAATTATTGCTGTTGGAATAGGTGGCTTAGGGGTCTACTCTAAACACATGGAGCATATTACAAGAAACTAGGATGAGTAGAAGTATCAGGATTAGGGCAGAAACAGGAATTGCAGAGGTGAAAAGGACAGAGAGGAGATCAGAAAGAAAGAGGTAGAACAATCACTGCAAGCCAGAGATGCTACAGCAGTTATTAGAGAGATATTTCATAGAAAAGAAACACAACCCCTTTACCATGGCAGCAAACTCAACTGCCACATGTAGAGCACGAGGAGAAAAAGAAAGCATTAGATAAGTTGGCAGACTCCACTTAGGAAAGAAAAAAGTGCCAAAGAGCAATGCCAAATTCCTGGGAGAGAGCTCAGGAGTGGTTGACTTTCCTCTGGGAATCAATTACATAAGTATCAATTAAAGTATATAGTTGTTTATTTACCTTGAGCATTACTTGCTATATGAACATTCTCTTCAAAAACTTTCATTGTGAACATAATATCATTTTGTTAAAGCAGTCCTTTGATACAGAACTTTGCTTACATGAGAACTATTATGTACACTGACAGGGTATAACAAGATAAATGCATGAATATATGAAAGCATACAAGGACTTGAGTTTGCACTTTTTTATCTTATTATCTCCCTACTTACCCAGTTAACTTACAACTACCCAGCACATACAGTAACAGCACAACACTAAACTGCCAGCCATTAGCCACGTTTACACTTTCGGGCCAGTGTGAGCCAGGGCTATCAACATGTCAGCCAGGGCCAAAAGCCTTGGACCTCGAGTCGCGAGACCAAAATCGTCCTGTATTCCCACCAACGGGCCAATTGCCCCACAGCATTGCCCTAAAACCCGCCCTTAAAGGAACTGTCATCCAACAAAGAAAATTCTCTCATGATTTACTCACCTTTAAGCCATCCCAGATGTTTATGTCTTCTTCAGCAGAACTGAAATGAAGGTTTTACATTTCAGCTCTGTTTGTACATACATTGCAAGTGAATGGTCCAAAAGTCATATTTAGGCAGCATAAAAGTATTCCACACGACTCCTGCTGATCAATTACTGTCTTCTGCAGCAAATCGATAGGATTGAATAAGAAACAAATTTGATAAATAAAAGTTTTTAACTTTAAATCGTTGCTTCCAGTTGCTGTTTGAAATTACTTAACTCTCATGTGACATTCGATCCTCTGTTGTAAACAAAGCATGCGCTTCCAACTTCTCGCGTAAAATCACCATCACGGTTATGTCATGCAACAGCTCCATGATGAGTCGATTGCTAGCAGGAAGCATTTTTTAAAAGTTCATTTAGTTTTAATTATCTATTTATATTTTTACACAAACCTTCAGAAGACATTAATTGATTGACTGGAGTTGGGTGGATTACTTTTATGCTGCCTAAATATTTTGGACTGTCAAACAGCCAGCAGCCTAATGGGACCCATTCACTTGCATTGTATGTACATACAGAGCTGAAATGTGCTTAGAAAGACAGAGAAAGAGCTGAGAAACCAGACTCTAGAGGCTAGCTAGCCCTCGAAATGAATATAGTGGAGACCGAAGCTGCTGTTTGTTTGCTTATTTTGGTCTTTGCTTGATGGAAAGCGAGACCTGACTCAGCAAAACCCCGCCTCAATCTTCGGTTAGCCTTCTTTGGCCCACGAATAATCGGAGGCTTGGCCTTGCATCATTACGTCATGTCAGTGAACATAGGAAAGAAGAACCAGCTGTCTATTTGTGGCGCCCCAAACCCAGGAACCAATCGGCTAGCCGTGAGGGCTGATGGGGGGGACGGAGGGTTCCAGACGAGCCTGTCACGCAAGGTGGCCCGGGTAAGCATAGCGGACAGCTAGGCATAGGCATCAGCATCGGAGTGGTGGCAAAACTCTCATCCAGCTCGGGGGCTCCGAGAGAGACGTAAGGCAAATGAGTGTGCTGGATAACGGGTGGTCTGCGGGGATTTACCCAGCGAAACTGCGCCCATTAAATTACCAAAACCAGCACCAGCCGCGCCGGCCCTATACCCGTGGGTAGAAGGTGCGTTGCGGGTGGCGGCTAGAGTGGCATTCCCTCGGAAGAAGGAGAGCCATGACTGCAACGTTGCCATGGTCATGTTCTCGCAGTGAGAACATGAGCTGTCCATAAACGTTGGCTTTGTGTGATCTCTGCCCAGACACGAGAGGCAGCGCTTGTGGCCGTCACAGGCAGAGAGGTAACGACCGCATCCAGGAATGACACAAAGATGGAAGGGCATCTTGAAAAAGACGTGTCTTTAAAAAGACGTTCAACGTCAGTATGTTTACTCTTTTAGAGAAATATATACTCTTTTAGAGGGCTGTTGAAGCACTCAGGAGTGTAGTAGAAGAGAAGAAGAGAAAAGATGCTGAAATGCGCTATATTTCCAATATGTATGCTCTTTAGAGGTGAGTGGAACAGCAGTGGGTTTTACTCAGCTCACTGAAACACAACCGCTCGGCTCCAATTCCCTCCTTTTATACCCGTATGTCCGGGGGAGGGGCATGCAAATTCTGGTAACCGAGGCACTTAAGAAAGACCCTACATTGACACAACGTCGAATGAGTGACTGAAGGGGAACACAAGACATGCTGCTGCTCAATTAGACAATACCCATGTAGCAGATCTTGACAAGTCAAGCTGGGGAGGTAGAGGTTCTTAGAGAAAATTTAAATATTAGGCAAATTGAAAGTACGCAATTTATTGTCTACCCAATTACACGTCAAAGACCTATCAGCTTACCATGTGAGAAGATTGGCTTGATATATCACATGTGAGCGAGCTGATTAGCTAAAAGATAATAAGTTCAAAGAATCAGATTGCGCCATTCAAAGTCGCATGCCTGAACTTAGTCATTTCAGTCATGACAACTCTTATCATGTGGGTATGCAGAGCCGGCCCAAGTCATAAGCGAACTAAACGGCTGCTTAGGGCCCCCGTGGCCACAAGGAGGCCCCCAAGAGCACATGAAATGACAGTTTGATTTTTATTTTTGTGATATATTATGTCAATGGACAAAGGGAATTATACAAAAATGCAATATTAAATACAATATTATGTTAACGGGCTGCAGGATTCAAGCACAGTCAGACAGTTAGTTGATTGAAGAGGCAGCAGCATTGCAGCAAAACAGCAATGTCACAAAAAAGGATATATCCCTCTGGTGCAGAGAAATGGAAAAAGAAGAAAACTGAAGAAGAGAAAAAAACTGCAAGATAAAGGTATGTTAAGTAGCTAGTAGCTAAACGTTAGCTGGCTAGTTAGTTAACATAGCCTAGGTAGCATATCTTCTTGTTTTAGGAAAGTTCAAGTTTGATTAAACATCTGTATAGCCTTATATATTATAATACAACATATTACTTACTAGTTTTAGATAAAAGTTTTTATCTTCTGTATAAAAATAACTTGTTCCTGGGTATATTGTTTTTCATAAAAACAAGCTTATGTTCCATAAAATTGGTACTGATTACAGCTTAACATTATTTACATTTGTCTTCCAATTTGGGATCTTTGCTATTATTTTCCAATATCATTATGCCTTAATTAGCTAGTTATATATTAAGAGTTGTTGTTTTAAGTGTACAGATGGCTAGCTGCTGTGTATAAAATTGTATGTTGTTAAAATTACAGTCTGTTCTGTCAACTATGTACTCTTATGAAACTTCCCTAGGAGCTCTGTTGAAATACTTTGGAGGTGGGGAACAACCAAAGCCACTTTCTCCAAGTGCCAGTGCTACAGCAGGTGTAGTGGTCTAAAGCACTAAACTGTTAATCAGAAGGTCGCTGGTTTGATCCCCACAGCGACCACCATTGTGTCCTTGAGCAAGGCACTTAACTCCAGGTTGCCCTGGGTGGATTGTCCCTGTAATAAGGGCTCTGTAAGTCGCTTTGGATAAAAGTGTCTGCCAAATGAATGAATGAATTGGTGAGTTTTCAACAATCCCAGATCAATATATTTATATGGATAAACCAAGCCTTTTGTTAGATCTTTTTTTATTTTTGACAGGCCTTCTAATAAGACATCTAACATGGCTAGCTTTTATAATTATAATAATAATTATTATTATTATTTTCATCTTTCATCAGGTCCATCCACTGCTGGCGAGGAGCACTTCCATGTCTGTTTCAACCTCAGCAGATGTGGCAGGTAAGTTAACAGCACAGCAGCCTTTGTATTTGCTCAGTTTACTGTAGAATATCCTGAGATTAATATTTATAACTATAATTATTAATGTAATTTCCTTATATGTCCTTCTACTTCTTGTGGGGTTCATGTATAATATCCATAAAAAAATGTCATGTTTAGTATGTAAACGTTCGCTGGCGTATGCAGAGAAAGCTGATGACAATAAATGTCATGCGTCTTGTACCATTTGCAAGATATAAATTTAATGATTAAACATGCACTATTAAACAGGACACCTTTGGGGATGCAGCCAATTTCAGTTCAAATGCTTCCAAACAGGAAGAACACCCTTTTTTTCCTTTCTTAACATCTTCCCTCGCTGGTTGTCTCTCCTGCTCTTCTGACTGCTCAGACTTCACTCTGACTCTTCGCTTGTGGTCTTCTCTGGATCTTGTCGGAACCAGATACATGCCATGTGAGGTCCAAGGAAGCTCGGGACTCAAAGTCCCGAGGAAGCTTGTCACTCTCTATGGTTCACACACCCATGAGAAGGCCTTGCTTCAAAGCCAACCTCATCATTCATACAGACAATAAATATCCGATCTTACAGAGGTCCAAAACATCGACGGAACAAACATTCGACCAAGAGCCAAGAACCAAGCAACACAAAGAATGCAAGGAAACACCACTACATGCATGTTCATCTCCAATATTGTGCTCAAAGTGCTGGTGTATTTCTTAAATACTTTGGGTAATCTGATAGCAAATCGATGTAGACTCAAATAAGGTTAAATGGTTCTTAAGGTATTGTCACCAGACTACATAAAGTTAATTTTCACTGTATTGATCATTTATTTCACATTCTGTCACTCTTCTCACCAACCTGTCTCATGTATATATGTGTTAGATTAGATTTATGTTTAGAATAGCAATAAAGTTTGTCTTTATTCAAAGATGAATGACTGGAATATTTTGATAAATAATCTCATCCCTGTTTCTTATCGATTTAGCTTCAAAGCTGTACCTAAATACATGTGATATTATTTTCAATAAGCCATTAGAATAAGAGATGTGTAAGACCAGATGTACAACTAAACAAGAGGATAAGTACATCAGAGTCTCTAGTTTGAGAAATAGACGCCTCACGTGTCCTCAGCTGACAGCTTCATTGAATTTTACCCGCTCAACACCAGTTAAAGGGAAAGGGAAGACTCAAAAGTGCAGCCTTATGGAAAGAATTGCAAAGAGAAAGCCACTTTTGAAACAGAAAAACAAAACGAAAAGGTAAGAGTAGGCAAAGAAACACAGATATCGGACAACAATTGGAAAAGACTGTAAGGTGCGTGAGAAGTCCCCGTCACATCTATGACAAGTGCTACAGGAAGTGTGGGATGAAATGTCACCTGAGCATCTGGGCAAACTGACAACTAGAATGCCAATGATCTGCAAAGTTGTTATTGCTACACATGTAGGATTTTTTGATGAGAACTCTTTGAAGTAGTTTAAGAAGTTCTGAACATATTTTTTCAAATTGTAATAATAATTAGTTATCAATGCCCTGACTTTACATTGTGATCAGTTGAATGCTACTTTGGTGAATAAAAGTACCAATTTATTTCCATAAGAGCAAACTTTTACCACCAGTGTATATGAAAACGTCCTTCTAGCTAAGTTGGTATTTTGTTTATTAGAGGAAGTCATTTACCTCTGTCTCCACTTTTTCACTTCTTTCTATCTGAAGTGTAGAGTGTGCTCAATTCTTTTTTAGCCATTTGAGAGTCCACCTCCTATATTTTGTCTCTCATCTGATCATACAATGTATTGTCAGCTCTGAAGTTTACTGACCAAATAAAGACGACTGAATGAACTAAATCTCTATTTGATTCTTGGCCTGCTTAGCCGAAAGGCTTAAACGGCTAATGACCTGACTCATTATGTGTACCTGGACCAGGAAAGCCCAGAGCTTTTTTAACTAGTTACTTAGCCTAGCTATGCGTGGATTTATTTAAACAAATGGCCTAAGATAGCAATGTGTGCCAGTATGGGAATAGCTTATTTTGAAAAAGGTGTGCTTCTATGTGTCAAAACAGACCTTCCTGTGAAGGCTAACTTACAAGCTGAGAATATTTAAATGCTAGGCAAAAAGAGAGTACGCAAGTTCATTGACTATTTGATTAGGTCGAAGGACCTATCAGCTTACACCATGCAAGTCAACTGACTTGAGATATCACATGTGAGCGAGCTGATTGGTTAAAGCTGCACTATGTGCTTTGCCAAACAGATAACAGATAAACATCATCCAGATTGCTGTGATGCTGTCCTGAACTGTGTGAGTGTGGCTGACTGGACTGAACGTAGTTTCTCCAGCCGGAACATGAGACAGCCAGTCTTTCTTTCCTGTGTTTAAGGACATGACGTAATGACGCAAGGATGAACAGCATAAGCCAGTGATTTCATGCCAAATCCCTCCCTGACAGCTCAAAATAAAAATACAAATTTCAGGCTTACCGTAGTGAATTGGGGTTTTGAACACTGTTTATGTACTCAATCAATAATGGAAATTTGTTAATTTTTAACCAAAAAACATATGTCTTACGTATTGCCGCTTCAACAGATAACAAGTTCAAAGAAACTATCAGCTTGCACCATTCAGAGTTGCATGCCTGAACTTGAACACATAGCAACCAAGCACACGAGACAAGTGTGCTCACTCTCCTCTCTCTCTCCAGAGTCTAAAACATTTATGTGAATCGGTTTGATGGTTCATATAAGTGAACAGGTTAAAACAAATGATTCACTCACTTAATATGACTTGTTGCAAAGTCATATTATTTTTAATAAATCAATTTGTTTGGACAGTATATGTAAGTGAATCAATACAGGGGTCAAAACAGCCACTGGTCAGGCATAAGGAGAAAATTACTTTAACTGCTGGTCTAGGGTCAGTTTCTCCTAAACCTTAACCCACTATTGGGACAGGAAAATTTGACTAGATCAGTGAATGGAGTCAGCTTTTTCTTCTGCAGAGAAAAGTTTATAATTTTATATATATATATATGCAGATGGTGTATACATAACTAATTTTAAATAAAAAAAATAGTACAGTTCGTGGAATAAAAAGTATTTATAAAATGATACCATTAAAAAACCATCTCCATGTTTACATTCCTATGCGAGAACCTAGATCAATCTCAAAACTAACCTGGGCTGCATTTCTTGATAATGATGGATCTTAGCTCTTAAGTGTATTATGCAAAGTTATGAATGTTCTTTCCATTTTCATATGGATTGCAACAACCCAATAAGTGCTGCATTGTTTTGTGTAGTTTTGAATCAGATGTAAACATTGTACAGGTATTTAAGTTAATGTGTTGGCAAAGTTGGTAAAAATGCTTTTGTTTGGAATTTGTCGTTCTAGGAGTCAAGGTCAGGAAATCTATTTAAAATGTAATTTTAAAAGCTTTGGGAGGGAGAAACCTTAGACTTCACCCCACACTTAGTAAATAGAACAGTAAAAATAAAAATAAAAAGTTCAACCTTAGGATATTACTTACTAAACAGTGGTTTACTTGACATATATTGTAATTACTTTGTAAAGTATCGTTAGCATAATGTCTCAGATCATAAAATGTGCACCCCCTCCCCCCACCCCATTATAAAACTATTATGTTATACCAAAACTTGTCAAACAAGTTGGACCAAATTTAGCAGAATTATTTGTCCCAACACAAGTTAAGTTTTAAGGAAAGATAAAAATGACAAAGAAAACATCCTTACCTGCTATGCAGAGGCCAAACACGGTGAGCAGTAGCAGAATATAAAGGGACACAATGGCATATTTGATTGCAGTGAAGGAGTCCAACTGACCACAGCAATTATCTGGCTTTCGCCTGTGTTTTACTGAACCTACTGTGAAAGACAAACACTGATCAATTGAAGCAAACAAATACACTTTAAATCAGGAACCACTGAGGTAAACACAGGTTTGGTGCCCTGTTTATTTAGTTAATAGAGTAACCCTAGACAACCAACAAAATGTTACTCAGCATTACAACACTACCACTGCATCCTGAAGCCTAGGCTTTCTCACCACCCAGTCAGGCAGCAATTTGCATATAAAGGCACCTCCTAAAGGCCAATTTACCCTTCTGCATCAAACCTATGACATAGGCTTTGTGTAGTGGCATCTGTATAGTTCTGCATGGTTGTGTTTGTGTCGTTCTGTGAGTACACAGCCAGATTGCTAGTGTATTTAAAAAAGATTTCTTCATTTATGAAATAATGATAGATTTCTTAAATAAACAAAAGCAATGAAAATGTATTAAATTATTGTAGCATTAAAAAACGAGTTCCCATTAATTAAGAAATAACTAATCAACACAAAATTGGTGTTGTTTTAAAGATTATAAACTGGACTTTACAACACATATAGGCAATATAACCAAACCTTAACAAGTGCTTTTTAATTTGCTGACAAATTAAAAGTATTCTGTTTCATAATTTATGAAATATCATTATTTTACTGTACATCATACTGTCAAACATAGTGAAAACATCATACAGATCAGAAAGTTCTCAAGTAGAAGACAACAAATATTTTGTCACTCACCTACCAAATATATATTGAGTAAAAGCCCAGGAAAATGTATAAGAGTTTATGTTTATAGTTAAAATTAATAGTTTAAAAGTTCTTAACAAATGTGTCTTTTTTTGTCACATTTTCACTTTGTACAAAAGTCCCCGCTTCGCACATGCCTGAGGCGAAGCATTCTGTTTAGTTTGATGCATGTATGTATATTTCAGTTCTGCATCTTCAGTGTGAGAGAGTTACATAGTTTCCTGGCTTCATCTTTATTTGTTTAAAAGTCTGTTTTTTCATTGGGTGGTGTTGCCGTGTGTTTATGGCGAAGCAAGTAATAATATTTATCACTGTTTCAATATGTTTTATAGTGTGTTGGTATGTAACAATTTAATTTACCACAGAAACATTTCAATGGTAATTACTGTGTAATAGTATGATAATCAGCTACTCAACAGATTTCCCAGTTATATTTTATCAAAGAGTTTGTTTATCACCACAAGTTTATTCTTTACTTTATATATATATTTATATATTAGGGCTGTCTATTTAATGCGTTATTTTTAGTAAAATTAATCACACTGAATTAACGCGTTAAATCGACAGCCCTATATATATATATATATATATATATATATATAAGTCAGTCATTGGCATACAGTTCACAGTAATCCATTTCACAAGTGAATTTGTCAATCAGTTGGAGATTTATTATGAGGGCTTGTTTAAGAGCCCATCAATCTACACCTTCATCAGATATACTTGTGTAGCGTCTCACGTTGCATCATAAACATAAAATGTTTAGTTCACTGTTTCAAGTAGTGTTGTCACGATACTAGAATTTCTTACTTCGATACGATACCTTGAAAAATATCGATATTCGATACCATTTTCGATACCACGGAGAAAAAAAACTGCCACTATATTAAGGGGGTAGAACTAAGTCTAGAACATGACAATGAGGTATATTTTACATGAACAAAATGTCCAGAGGTAGTGCACTTGTTCAAAAGCCTCTCAGATTGCCATACATTCAAAAACCAATAAAGTGCAAGTAAATAAAAAGTGCAATCTTTTGTATTTCCAAGTCAAATCAAATCCAATCTCAATGTCAACAAAAGATACTTAAACGTCAAGAGGGGGGTGTTGGGGTTGACTAGCTTTCATAAGGTCTCTCGCTCTCTCCCTCTCTGCCGTGCGCGCTATGTATGTTGTCGTGCGCTATCTATGTTATGCGCAGCAGTATGTTCTGTCTCGCATGTGCTTATAGATTCCGGGAGATTTGAACTAATTTGCGGGCATCAGGGAGAAGCTATCAATATGCGGGAGACTCCGGAACTTCCGGAGACTTGGGATGTCTGGCTTCATATCAAAAATATTTCCAGATAGCACTCCTGCTGTGTTCTTTATCAACCAAAACTGGTCGCGGGGGCGCCGCATGCACTCGCCATCTTTACATTCACTTCACTTTTGCTATTTAACCAGAGCGAATGAGACGAGTGCGTGTGTGTGTGTGTGTGTGTGTGTGTGTGTGTGTGTGTGTGTGTGTGTGTGTGTGTGGTGTTTGTCAACGCGCCTTTGGAGAGAAGTGAAAGTGACAGCTCGGCTAGTATCGATACTTCGGGAAATTAATATTGGTACCGTTCAGATATTTTAGTATCGATATTTATCGAAATATCGATATTTTTGACAACACTAGTTTCAAGTTAAATATAGTTTAATACTCAATCTTTAAACACATCTTTAAACACATCTTGAGATCCCTTAGTTCGCATTTGTGCTCCTTCAAGTGTTTTGAAAGCAAGAATGTAAAGCATGTTTGTGTTGTGTGTCTGCTGAATGTTGTTTTCTTCACTGTATAAACTGTGTGTTGCTCATACAGCTGAAATTTCACTTACTGCCCTCTGGAATAAACAGGTGGTACTAAAAGATTGCATTTCTCAGGAATCTTATTATGGTGCGATTAATTGCGTTAATTTTTTTAACGCGTTATTTTTTGTCAAATTAATCGCATTTTGAAATCATATTACATAGATAAATGTTCTTGTTCACTGCTGTATAACACAAGTTTCAAATCGTATATAATAATTGTTACCAGTATTATTACATTGCTGTATGGTTGCTTAGCATATGCACAAATATTTATCATGTTTATTTCTGTTTTTCTTACAGAAACCATACTTACACCATACAGTCACACATCTTATGATTCTTTCTTTACAATAAATATTTTGGATTGTAATCTGGAGTAGCTGCCATTCTTTTAAAACCGAGGAATTAGGCCAGTTGATGCACAATCAGTCAATTAATGCACAAAACATCCCACACACTTGTTACTTTGTGAAACATAAACAAAATATAAAAACAGCTGATTTTCCCACCTGAAATAATCTAAAAAAGGTGACACGATCATTGATCAGTTGATACAATAGTTCTTAAAATAATCCTGAAACAATGCACAGCTAACTCATATATATTTTCTGTCATCCTGGGGGACGGTTCAATCACAGTGGTCTGCGTTAATGTGATGCATTATTACATATTTGAAGAGTTGCACGTCAGGCTACGGCATAGGTGTAGAAGTATAATTTGGCTATAAGGATATTGGTTTCAGCCAGAGTAGTTCTTATACTATACTTTGTGTCAAAAAATGATTTATGGCTTAATTGCTGTACCTTTGACCTCTCCCCTTCCGCTCACCCCGCCCCGCACCGCCCCACCCGCCCCGCCCGCCCTCTTTCCCTCCCACCCACCTTCCCCCATTCCGGTGTGTGTGTTGTGGTGTGACGTGTTTGGTCATATCTGATGTTATATGTTTGCAGAGGTATCCGCCCCCACAACTGTGTATTTAAAAAGAGTTTAGGTTTGAAAATGAGATGTCAAGATAATGTATGGTTCATGATGAAATAATTCATTGTTGTAATCATTGAGTTGTTTTTCAGAAACATGTTAAAGTAATGTGTGTGTGGGGTTCATTTGGATTTATTATTATTATTGTAAGACATAAAAAGCAGTATTATGTTTAAAATGTGTTTAAATGACATCTTTAATGAGCGTGTAATGCTTGGTGTCAAACATGGTACAAGTTTTTTTATTAACAAAAGGGTGAAAATGTGTTTTCTAAAACAGTGGATATTGGATAAGACAAAAAACATTCAGATGGTCGCTTTAAAATAAGGATTTAATGGTTAATGATTGTTATTTACTTTTTAACAGAGGAGAAAATGTGTTTTCTAAAACAGTGGATATTGGATAAGACAAAAAACTTTCAGATGGTCGCTTTAAAATAAGGATTTAATGGTTAATGATTGTTATTTACTTTTTAACAGAGGAGAAAATGTGTTCTCTTACGAGAGGTTATCTCGTATTGCGTAAGCTAGCTTACCCCCCTCACCGCCTCGGCCTAAGATTGCGCTGAAACCTGAACAACCGAAGTCCTCCTAGCTTTGTTGAACAAACGACGGCTCAGTCTCGCCGCGGCCGGACCACCGTCAAAGCTTCGCCCCCTGTCAGTCCCCTAAGGTGCTTGCAAAAAGAGCGTTCAAAATGCTTACAATCAGGAAACTCCTCGTGCATGTGCGCCAGGGGGACTGGTTTATTTCTCTCGATCTGAAAGATGCATACTTTCAGATTCAGATAAATCCCCGTCACAGGCCATTCTTGAGATTCGCCTTCGACGGCCAGGTTTATCAATACACCGTCCTTCCGTTCGGCCTGTCCTTAGCACCCCATACTTTCACGAAGTGCATGGATGCGGCGCTCGCACCCCTGCGGAGTCAGGGTTTGCGAATTCTGAACTATTTGGACGACTGGCTGATTATGGCTAAGTCACATATGGAGCTTCTGTCTCACAGAGCAGTTCTCCTCAGCCATCTGAACAGTTTGGGTCTTGCAGTCAATTGGACCAAGAGCTCACTACAGCCCAGTCAGACAATTTCCTTCCCTGGGATAGAACTAGACTCCGTGGCAATGACGGCTCGCTTATCTACACAGCTGCGCGTGTTCAGCTGACTAGCCGCATCTTTTCAGATGAACAGCCTCACGCCTCTGAAGAAATTCCAGAGAGTGCTAGGTTACATGGCCTCAGCCGCATCAGTACTTCAGCTGGGTTTACTGCACATGTGCCCGCTTCAGCATTGGCTAAGCACCCGCGCGTCTCGCCGGGCTTGGGCCACAGGCCGCCAACCCATCAAGGTGACTCAGACCTGTATTTCAGCTCTGCAGCCTTGGACAGTGGCTGAGTGGTATCAGCGAGGAGTGACAATGGGAGCTGTATCTCGCTGAAAAGTCATCTCGACAGACGCGTCCAACACGGGTTTGGGCGCGGTCTGCGAGGGCTCTCCGGTTTTCGGCCTATGGTCAGTTCAGGAAAAGCTCCTTCACATAAATTGTCTGGAAATGATAGCGGTCGAGTATGCGCTCGTGCGCTTTCTCCCGGTCATTCAGGGTCACCACGTCCTGGTCCGTTCGGACAACAGATCTGTGGTATCCTACCTAAACCGTCAGGGCGGTGTCAGATCCAGGAACCTTTTCCATCTGACGGAACGCATACTGAGTTGGTCCCAGTGCCACCTGCGCTCGCTGAGGGCGACGCATGTGCCAGGCCACCTGAACGACGGCCCGGACAGACTGTCCAGAGACAATATTCCCCCAAGGGAATGGTCCCTGCATGCTCAAACAGTCCAGACGTTATGGCACCTATTCGGCAGAGCAGAGATAGACCTCTTTGCGTCAGAAGAGAACTCTCACTGCCCGATATTTTTCTCGAAAAGCGAGGACGCGCTGGCCCAGGACTGGCCCAGGCGCCCGCTTTACGCCTTCCCCCCGTCTCGCTATTGCCACAGGTAATGCAGAGGATCAGGGAAACGCGTCACTCGGTGCTCCTCATAGCCCCGAGTTGGGAGAATCAGACATGGTTCCCGGAGCTTACGCAGCTGTCACTGACAGCGCCGTGGCCCATCCCAGTGAGAGCAGATCTCCTCTCTCAAGCTCGCGGCACAATCTGGCATCCCCACCCAGAGTGCTGGGCACTGCATGCGTGGGTGATCAACGACTACCCGTCGCTCTGCCAGAAGGAGTAATAAATACCATTATACACGCTAGAGCCCCTTCCACAAGAAGACTCTATGCGTCAAAATGGTCTGTGTTCTCAAAATGGTGCACCGACAGAGACCTGGACCCGCGGACATGTGGGGTGTCGTCGCTGCTCGTATTTCTACAAGAGCTGCTGGATAAGGGCAGATCCCCATCCACGCTCAAAGTGTATGTGGCAGCCGTTGCGGCGTTCGCTGAACCCCTGCACGGCCAGTCATGGGGAAAAACGAGCTGGTCATCCGCTTCCTTAGGGGAGCTAGAAGGATGAACCCCCGCGCCCCCATCGGTTCCTATCTGGGATCTTTCTATAGTTCTCGAAACTATGAAAGCCCCCCATTTCGAACCACTTCAATCCGTGGATTTGAAATACCTTTCACTCAAAACCGTTTTTCTGACTGCCCTGTCATCAGTCAAACGTGTGGGAGACCTTCACGCGCTGTCTGTCAGCGCTGCGTGTCTTGAGTTTGGACCAAGTGACTCCAAGGTCATTTTAAAACCTAGACACGGCTATGTTCCCAAGGCGATCGGTACTCCTTTCAGAGCACAGGTCATTTCCCTATCGGCGCTACCAGCATCCGATAGCGAACGCGACGCCAATCTCCTTTGCCCAGTCAGAGCACTGAGATTGTATACCGCGCGCTCCGCTGCTTTCAGACGCTCTGAGCAGCTTTTCGTTTCGTTCGGAGGGCGCACCAAAGGTCTCGCCGCCTCGAAACAGACACTATCTAGATTGATAGTGGAAGCTATTGCTGCTGCATACGCGTCAAAAGACCTGCCATGCCCGTTGGGCATTAGGGCTCACTCCACTAGAGGCATGGCATCCTCGTGGGCATGGTCCAGCGGGATTCCCATTCACGACATATGTGTGGCAGCGGGATGGACTTCCCCCTCCACATTTGTCAGACTTTACAATATGGAAGTGCCCGCTCTGCAGGCAAAACTACTAGCGGTTTAATACGCTACAGCTCCCCTGGTGAGCTGCACTGATGGGACACATTCCACACAGACCGGCACCGGCGCTCTGTCGTTCCCTTCCCACTATGTGCTTATATATTACACAAACACTGACCCGCATTCTTGCCGGCCAAATCTTATTTCCCCACTCATAAGGGCTCCCCGGGTTCCCCCTTAATTCCCTGAGGCTCATACAGTGGATGCTTGGCGCGCACGGCGTTGACAATGGGTTCCCGTAGCGTAAGCTAGCTTACGCAATACGAGAGAACCTCTCGTAAGAGAACGTATCGGTTACCTAACGTAACCTCGGTTCTCTCTAGATGAGGGAACGAGTATTGCGTAGCCGGCCGTGCTCGCGCCACGGCGACTTTTTGCTTCAGTCAATGAAAACCAGGGTTCCAGCCTACGAACTACGCTTATATGCACTCTAGTCACGCCCTTTTTGGCGGGCTTTGATGCAGTGAGCGCGGACGCCTCTCATTGGATGCGAGTTCGCCCAAGCTCATCTATAGGCTGCAGCAGTTGCCGCAGAGCAACCAATGAGCTCGCTAGCTAGCCCGCTCAAGGTCTGCAGCTGCCGCACTGCGTTGACAATGGATACAAAATTAAGGATAATTTTTTGGCTTCAATATCTCAGAAAAGATGAATCTTTCCCGTAGCGTAAGCTAGCTTACGCAATACTCGTTCCCTCATCTAGAGAGAACCGAGGTTACGTTAGGTAACCGATATGTTTTCTAAAACAGTGGATATTGGATAAGACAAAAAACTTTCAGATGGTCGCTTTAAAATAAGGATTTAATGGTTAATGATTGTTATTTACTTTTTAACAGAGGAGAAAATGTGTTTTCTAAAACAGTGGATATTGGATAAGACAAAAAACATTCAGATGGTCGCTTTAAAATAAGGATTTAATGGTTAATGATTGTTATTTACTTTTTAACAGAGGAGAAAATGTGTTTTTAAACACCTCTCAGACTCCCATATGGTCTAGAGGTTAGGATTCCTGGTTTTCACCCAGGCGGCCTGGGTTCGACTCCCGGTATGGGAGAGGTGTGGCATGGTAATCAACTGAGCTCTGATCTACGTGGAGTTGTTGTGAAAACAAAGGCAATTCAGTGGCATTCTCGGCACAATGACGTGGTTTTCAACAACTATAGTCTTTGATATTGGTTTAACAAATACACGTATTATTAAAAACAATATTTCATTTAATTGCAGTTCTAACAACAGATGTTTCTAAACAGTGGATATTGATTGATCAAAATCAAAGGATGCTAGTCATTTTTAAAAATAATAAATAAATCGTTAGCAAATGCATATGTGGTATTTTATCAGTGACCTTTTTTATAGATCAAAGGTTCAGATTGTCAAAACACATCAAAGACATTTTTAAAAATATTGAAAATAGTTTATCATCCTTAATCTTTGATATTAGATTAACAAACACAATAATTAATTTTATCTGTAACACTAACAAAAGGTCTTACATTTTAAAAACAAAATAGTTCAGCTTTATAAAATACAGATTTAACACAAAAATCTTACATTAGTTCTCGTGCAGTCCTTTCATGAGCTGAGGGTTGCGATAATGGTTTAAGAACAGTGACAAATGCAAGACAGTCCTAAAACCTGTGTTAATTTCATATCATCATTTCTCTTAGGAGATATGTGTGTGTGTGTGTGTGTGTGTGTGTGTGTGTGTGTGTGTGTGTGTGTGTATGTGTGCCCTATAGAGGGTTGATGGATAGATAACTACCTAAACGTGTGTGTGTGTGTGTGTGTGTGTGTGTGTGTGTGTGTGTGTGTGTGTGTGTGTGTGTGTGTGTGTGTGTGTGTGTGTGTGTGTGTGTGTGTGGCCTATAGAGGGTTGATGGATAGATAACTACCTAAACTTTGGGTCAAAATTGGGCTTCCATGCAGAGGGGGGTAACTTTTTACCATTTGTGCGGTATGTGTGTGGAAATTGCGCTTTAACTGACAAAACATGTGCTTTGTCACTACAAATGAGTACCGTCAGTATTTTGGTAAACAGGTTTATTTTATATAGAATTCTGACGAAATATCTTTAATACAAAAGTTTGTTACATTTTTTTTTTAACCATGAGAACAGTGGATATTGAATGATATTAGTTTATTTTACTCAAACAGACGATACTGGCAGAGCAAACTCATTTAGACGGACACTTTATTAACAAGGGTTAGGCTATTTATTTTTACCAGAGACTAAAACGTATTTTAAACCAAATGTTCAGATTGGCAAACACAATATTGTCATTGAAATAGTATGCATTATAAATTGTAACTTTAGCACGTGTTGTATTGCATTTTTCCAATCAAATTAATAAGGCGTTTTTGATCCAGACTTTAAGGCGACGATCGACAAATGTTTTGTGGCGGGGGGGTGAAGACGCGCCAAGATTTCGAAGTGTCAGGGATTTTGGTATAGTCTGGACAGTCCTTTCAAATTATTCAGGCATTAAACTATCAAACATATCAATGTTGATTTATTCAGTTCTAAAAGAGTGTAACTAAACATACATCCAAGAAATAGTTTACACAAATTATATTTGTAGGCTACTATTAATATTGTAAATATCCATGGGTGCGTTTCTTCACGAGCATTCGTCTGCTGCATTTTTGTCAGATCTATATTTACCTACAGTCATAACAAGTGACATAAAAAATGCACATCCGATATAAACTCAAACAATAGAGCAATTTACTTAAATCAATGAGTGGTATACATTTAAAATTGATGTGTACCAAAATAATACATTCTGATGATTGTGCTCATACTTGTGTGAACTGTTGAATACTAATTGGGAAAATGAGCAAATGCAAGATTGGCTATGAGAGAGCAGCCAGACTTGATTGCCTCCACCTGGGTGTTGTTGCGGAAAGGAAGTGGAACGCGGGCAAAAGAGAGGATGAGGATCTGTTGATTTATTTGCAGCCTGGACTTATTAATCTGATGTTTAATAAAGTAAACTGTCTTTGTGAAATAGTCTGAGTGGTTGTGTGATTTATCTTCTGGCATTGACAAGTAGGCCTAATGAAATAACATAACTGTTACACTTGCAAAAGTTTTGACAAATGCAATGTATGTTTAACAACACGTCTTAAACATGAGAGACAAAGGCGGTTATAAAAGCAATGGATACATGAGACCATTGAATTGAATCTGAAGCGTTATAGAGAGAGAATGCCAAACGAAGTGCAAGTTCTCGATATGTGACTGAAAATGATAGAATTAAACTTAAAAAGTACAATGCTCAGAACTATGCAACCAACAAGCAACATCGTATCAACATAAAAGAACAGAGCGACAGAAGTATGCCAATATCAAACAGCTACAAAGGATATAACTATTTCTTCTTTTCGTTGTAAAAAGCAGGCTGAACGGTGTGTTGTTTACACTTTCAAACCATATGTTTGTTTACTTCTGTAAGGGGTTAAACCATTTCATTAGGTAATACGAGGTTTATACACGTGTATTATTCGGTAGTCAATCTAAAAATATTTTATTTTAAGCCATAGTAAAAAACTCATTACATTACATGTGGTCTTCAGATTTGAAAACACAACCCATTTAAAACAGGCTGTCTAGTGTATTTTGTGTGCAAATGTCACCGATGAGACACGTTTGTGTGCGAGACGGCAGCGGGTGTTTAACAAGTGCATTACTCTTTTAAAATGATATTTATCCAAGCTAATGTTTGGCATTAGTTTAGCAAACACTTTTATTTCACTAAAGCACAATAATATATATTGTTTTAGCTATAGCTCTAACAACAAATATCTTACATTTTTACCTTTAACAATGTTTCCAAATCATTGGATATTGGTTGTGAAGCAAACTCATTCAGATTTTCACTTTTAAAGATAAGGAATAAATGGTGTTACGAAAGATTACGTTTAACATTAGTTTAACAAACACGGCTATGTTACTAAATTGCAGTAACACATTTAAATGCTAATTTAGATGCATCTTTAGCACAAAGATTCTTAAATTTATTAAAGACATGAAAAGTATCTTTCTAAAACGATGTGTAAAGGGTGTGCTGCAAATTAAATCCACATTCACTAGGCAATACAGTATTTTAGCAAACAGGTTTATTTGACTAAAACGCTAATAATGTTTTTAAAGAATTCTGACGATATCTTTAATACAAAGGTTTGTTACATTTTTAATTTAAACATGAGATTCTAAAACAAAGTCTACGGTTATGCAGCAAAACACACATTAAGTTTAAATATGAACAAATATTTTAACAAAAATAAAGTTTTGTGTTTTGATTTATATTACTAAAACACGATAAAGCATTTCACGTAATTTTAGATGTATCTTTAACACATGTTGTCTTGCATTTTTACTTTTTGACAAAGAGAAATGTTTTTAAACATTAGGCTGTCTAACACATCTCTAGCAATGACGCTTTAAAGATGCTGAACATAAACTTTACCATAAAATGTATTTAACATTTTTATTTCAACAATGATCATTTTAAATGAAATACCATACATTCATTGTAAAATGTAACAAAGATTCTTACATTTTTCCACCCAAAGTCTTTCAATCGATACTGAGCTCTTACAGGAAGTCAGAGGTCTGGGGTGGGAGGTTTTTCAGAATACGCACACACCCCCCTGATCAGACCTAATGGTGTCTTGTGTAATTCTGTTCAACAAAACAATATGGTGCCATGAGTTTCCTGGTGTTTTATGGTTTGCTTTCATTGAAAAGCATGGTGACAACCAAAAGTGTGAAAGAAGGGAGATAAAAGGGTTTATTTTGTTATAAAAGTTTTTCTTTTTACCCATCAAGTGCTCCATGTAACGTTGTGAAACATGGTAGAGATGTGGTTAAAGAAGTATTGCTCTTTGTAATACAGGCAACAATTAAATATAATTACTTAAAAGAATAGAAAGTTTTTAGAAATCATTTGCTAAATCAATAGTTCAAATTCAGAGGTTTTTATAGTATGCTGTACACAGTTATCATAAAACCCATGTAAATTCAAGTGTGAACATTTCAAAGAAATGGGGTGCTAGCATACTGGACAACAATCAAATGACTTGTGATATACACACACAAGATATTTGAACACTTAATTCACACCCTGAAACTACATTCATGGTACTGTTACGTCAGTTCGGTGTCAAACACAAATGCAAAGGCTGAGTTTACTTTGACACTCATATTTTTGGTATTAATTTACTCATTCCTGGACCAAACCCCACACTCAGAAACGTGTACATGAACAAAAATGTGTACTGTTGTGATGCCAACTGATCATCGCTTTACTGATTTTTATTTCAAGAAAACCACAAAGTCTACCAATAACTGATGAAGTAACATGTTTACAGGTGTGCATTTACTCACAAAAGTTCCTTTATTGCCACAATTGGATTTTTGTTTGTTGTAGAGTTATCCTCATTTGTAAATAGTTGTTTGTTTAAATGTTGCGATATTTTCTAGTTTACAAAGATGTCAGTTTTAACACACACACACACACACACACACACACAGGTAAGTATCATTATAATATCAAATTCACAACGACCAGTCCTTCTATACATTACACTAATGTAAGTACATTAACTTTGTCGTACATTGACTGAACCACAATAAATGTTACTCCAAACCTGGAATAAAATAATTTGCCAGAGTACCAGATTTATTTATTAGCCAACAAACATCCGGGTCAATTTTGAACAAATGTTGAAGTATTTTAAATATTACTTAAATCACAATACAGTTCTGGGTTTTAATGGCATGTGACATATGACTACAGAATGTTGCATATGAATAAAAAATAGTAAAATAGCGAAACTTCATGGTTGAGGGTTTTTCTATGATGAGTTTATCTCTTATTTTTGCTATTGTGTGGACATAGTATCACTTCTTTTACATTTGTCATCAGTGTTTACACTCAAATCTGGACACAGACCCTTCAATTCAGAATAAAATGACAGAGAGCTCAGTCAGATGTTTTATCACTTTGATTTACTTAATAACCACAGCTTGATGTTACTTGTTCTTTTAAGAAAGTTCACTTTCACAAAGATCTTCAGTCACTTAACTCTTGAACTAACACTGTTAATTTTACATCGTTCTTCTATTGCATTATTTTATAATAGTTTATTCAGTTTTTAAAATACTAAAGTAATATTTTGAAATTCATGGCATTTCAGTAAACATCAACAGTTTTTGACAGCTAGACTGTTTAAATATATCATGTTTGTTGTAATCACTATAGTTTTTCCATGAAGACCAATAAGAAGGGTTGTTTTACAAGTATTTGTTAAAAGTATCTAGTTGTCTGTAATGGTTGTATCGGAACATCACACCATACAAACACTTTACTAACTACACACATGCACAAACAAACGCTGTACTGACACACTATTTGTACCTGCATGTATTTCACTCTTCCTTGTGCTTTAGATGTGTAAAAGTAAATTACATTTTGCAGTCATTGTCCTGCAGATCGATACCGCGTTAAGTGACTGAAGATCTTTGTGAAAGTGAACTTTCTTAAAAGAACAAGTAACATCAAGCTGTGGTTATTAAATAAATCAAAGTGATAAAACATCTGACTGAGCTCTCTGTCATTTTATTCTGAATTGAAGGGTCTGTGTCCAGATTTGAGTGTAAACACTGATGACAAATGTAAAAGAAGTGATACTATGTCCACACAATAGCAAAAATAAGAGATAAACTCATCATAGAAAAACCCTCAACCATGAAGTTTCGCTATTTTACTATTTTTTATTCATATGCAACATTCTGTAGTCATATGTCACATGCCATTAAAACCCAGAACTGTATTGTGATTTAAGTAATATTTAAAATACTTCAACATTTGTTCAAAATTGACCCGGATGTTTGTTGGCTAATAAATAAATCTGGTACTCTGGCAAATTATTTTATTCCAGGTTTGGAGTAACATTTATTGTGGTTCAGTCAATGTACGACAAAGTTAATGTACTTACATTAGTGTAATGTATAGAAGGACTGGTCGTTGTGAATTTGATATTATAATGATACTTACCTGTGTGTGTGTGTGTGTGTGTGTGTGTGTGTGTGTGTGTGTGTGTGTGTGTGTGTGTGTGTGTGTGTGTGTGTGTGTTAAAACTGACATCTTTGTAAACTAGAAAATATCGCAACATTTAAACAAACAACTATTTACAAATGAGGATAACTCTACAACAAACAAAAATCCAATTGTGGCAATAAAGGAACTTTTGTGAGTAAATGCACACCTGTAAACACGTTACTTCATCAGTTATTGGTAGACTTTGTGGTTTTCTTGAAATAAAAATCAGTAAAGCGATGATCAGTTGGCATCACAACAGTACACATTTTTGTTCATGTACACGTTTCTGAGTGTGGGGTTTGGTCCAGGAATGAGTAAATTAATACCAAAAATATGAGTGTCAAAGTAAACGCAGCCTTTGCATTTGTGTTTGACACCGAACTGACGTAACAGTACCATGAATGTAGTTTCAGGGTGTGAATTAAGTGTTAAAATATCTTGTGTGTGTATATCACAAGTCATTTGATTGTTGTCCAGTATGCTAGCACCCCATTTCTTTGAAATGTTCACACTTGAATTTACATGGGTTTTATGATAACTGTGTACAGCATACTATAAAAACCTCTGAATTTGAACTATTGATTTAGCAAATGATTTCTAAAAACTTTCTATTCTTTTAAGTAATTATATTTAATTGTTGCCTGTATTACAAAGAGCAATACTTCTTTAACCACATCTCTACCATGTTTCACAACGTTACATGGAGCACTTGATGGGTAAAAGAAAAACTTTTATAACAAAATAAACCCTTTTATCTCCCTTCTTTCACACTTTTGGTTGTCACCATGCTTTTCAATGAAAGCAAGCCATAAAACACCAGGAAACTCATGGCACCATATTGTTTTGTTGAACAGAATTACACAAGACACCATTAGGTCTGATCAGGGGGGTGTGTGCGTATTCTGAAAAACCTCCCACCCCAGACCTCTGACTTCCTGTAAGAGCTCAGTATCGATTGAAAGACTTTGGGTGGAAAAATGTAAGAATCTTTGTTACATTTTACAATGAATGTATGGTATTTCATTTAAAATGATCATTGTTGAAATAAAAATGTTAAATACATTTTATGGTAAAGTTTTTGTTCAGCATCTTTAAAGCGTCATTGCTAGAGATGTGTTAGACCACCTAATGTTTAAAAACATTTCTCTTTGTCAAAAAGTAAAAATGCAAGACAACATGTGTTAAAGATACATCTAAAATTACGTGAAATGCTTTATCGTGTTTTAGTAATATAAATCAAAACACAAAACTTTATTTTTGTTAAAATATTTGTTCATATTTAAACTGAATGTGTGTTTTGCTGCATAACCGTAGACTTTGTTTTAGAATCTCATGTTTAAATTAAAAATGTAACAAACCTTTGTATTAAAGATATCGTCAGAATTCTTTAAAAACATTATTAGCGTTTTAGTCAAATAAACCTGTTTGCTAAAATACTGTATTGCCTAGTGAATGTGGATTTAATTTGCAGCACACCCTTTACACATCGTTTTAGAAAGATACTTTTCATGTCTTTAATAAATTTAAGAATCTTTGTGCTAAAGATGCATCTAAATTAGCATTTAAATGTGTTACTGCAATTTAGTAACATAGCCGTGTTTGTTAAACTAATGTTAAACGTAATCTTTCAGTAACACCATTTATTCCTTATCTTTAAAAGTGAAAATCTGAATGAGTTTGCTTCACAACCAATATCCACTGATTTGGAAACATTGTTAAAGGTAAAAATGTAAGATATTTGTTGTTAGAGCTATAGCTAAAAAAATATATATTATTGTGTTTTAGTGAAATAAAAGTGTTTGCTAAACTAATGCCAAACATTAGCTTGGAAAAATATCATTTTAAAAGAGTAATGCACTTGTTAAACACCCGCTGCCGTCTACGCACACAAACGTGTCTCATCGGTGACATTTGCACACAAAATACACTAGACAGTCTGTTTTAAATGGGTTGTGTTTTCAAATCTGAAGACCACATGTAATGTAATGAGTTTTTTACTACGGCTTAAAATAAAATATTTTTAGATTGACTACCGAATAATACACGTGTATAAACCTCGTATTACCTAATGAAACGGTTTAACCCCTTACAGAAGTAAACAAACATATTGTTTGAAAGTGTAAACAACACACCGTTCAGCCTGCTTTTTACAACGAAAAGAAGAAATAGTTATATCCTTTGTAGCTGTTTGATATTGGCATACTTCTGTCGCTCTGTTCTTTTATGTTGATACTGATGTTGCTTGTTGGTTGCATAGTTCTGAGCATTGTACTTTTTAAGTTTAATTCTATCATTTTCAGTCACATATCGAGAACTTGCACTTCGTTTGGCATTCTCTTTCTATAACGCTTCAGATTCAATTCAATGGTCTCATGTATCCATTGCTTTTATAACCGCCTTTGTCTCTCATGTTTAAGACGTGTTGTTAAACATACATTGCATTTGTCAAAACTTTTGCAAGTGTAACAGTTATGTTATTTCATTAGGCCTACTTGTCAATGCCAGAAGATAAATCACACAACCACTCAGACTATTTCACAAAGACAGTTTACTTTATTAAACATCAGATTAATAAGTCCAGGCTGCAAATAAATCAACAGATCCTCGTCCTCTCTTTTGCCCGTGTTCCACTTCCTTTCCGCAACAACACCCAGGTGGAGGCAATCAAGTCTGGCTGCTCTCTCATAGCCAATCTTGCATTTGCTCATTTTCCCCATTAGTATTCAACAGTTCACACAAGTATGAGCACAATCATCAGAATGTATTATTTTGGTACACATCAATTTTAAATGTATACCACTCATTGATTTAAGTAAATTGCTCTATTTTTTGAGTTTATATCGGATGTGCATTTTTTATGTCACTTGTTATGACTGTAGGTAAATATAGATCTGACAAATCTGCAGCAGACGAATGCTCGTGAAGAAACGCACCCATGGATATTTACAATATTAATAGTAGCCTACAAATATAATTTGTGTAAACTATTTCTTGGATGTATGTTTAGTTACACTCTTTTAGAACTGAATAAATCAACATTGATATGTTTGATAGTTTAATGCCTGAATAATTTGAAAGGACTGTCCAGACTATACCAAAATCCCTGACACTTCGAAATCTTGGCGCGTCTTCACCCCCAGCCACAAAACATTTGTCGATCGTCGCCTTAAAGTCTGGATCAAAAACGCCTTATTAATTTGATTGGAAAAATGCAATACAACACTTGCTAAAGTTACAATTTATAATGCATACTATTTCAATGACAATATTGTGTTTGCCAATCTGAACATTTGGTTTAAAATACGTTTTAGTCTCTGGTAAAAATAAATAGCCTAACCCTTGTTAATAAAGAGTCCGTCTAAATGAGTTTGCTCTGCCAGTATCGTCTGTTTGAGTAAAATAAACTAATATAATTCAATATCCACTGTTTTAGAATCTCATGGTTAAAAAAAAAAAATGTAACAAACTTTTGTATTAAAGATATTACGTCAGAATTCTATATAAAATAAACCTGTTTACCAAAATACTGACGGTACTCATTTGTAGTGACAAAGCACATGTTTTGTCAGTTAAAGCGCAATTTCGCTTTAACTGACAAAGCGCAAAAATATTGGGCAGTGAGAGTTCTCTTCTGACACAAAGAGGTCTATCTCTGCTCTGCCGAATATGCGCCATAACTTCTGGACTGTTTGAGCGTGCAGGGACCATTCCCCTGGAGGAATATTGTCTCTGGACAGTCTGTCTGGGCCGTCGTTCAGGTGGCCTGGCACGTGCGTCACCCTCAGCGAGCGCAGGTGGCACTAGGACCAACTCAGTATGCGTTTCGTCAGATGGAAGAGGTTCCTGGATCTGACACCGCCCTGACGGTTTAGGTAGGATACCACAGATCTGTTGTCCGAACGGACCAGGACATGGTGACCCTGAATGACCGGGAGAAAGCGCACAAGCGTGTACTCGACCGCTATCATTTCCAGACAATTTATGTGAAGGAGCTTTTCCTGAACTGACCATAGGCCAAAAACCGGAGAGCCCTCGCAGACCGCGCCCCAACCCGTGTTGGGCCGCGTCTGTCGAGATGACTTTCGGCGAGATACAGCTCCCATCGTCACTCCCGCTGATACCATTCGGCCACTGTCCAGGGCTGCAGAGCTGAAATACAGGTCTGAGTCACCTTGATCGGCTGGCGGCCTGTGGCCCAAGCCCGGCGAGACGCGGGTGTTTAGCCAATGCTGAAGCGGGCGATGCGCAGTAAACCCAGCTGAAGTACTGCTGCGGCTGAGGCCATGTAACCTAGCACTCTCTGAAATTTTTTCAGAGGCGTGAGGCTGTTCATCTGAAAGGATGCGGCTAGTCGCTGAACACGGCGCAGCTGTGTAGATAAGCGAGCCGTCATTGCCATGGAGTCTAGTTCTATTCCAAGGAAGGAAATTGCCTGACTGGGCTGTAGTGAGCTCTTGGTCCAATTGACTGCAAGACCCAAACTGTTCAGATGGCTGAGGAGAACTGTTCTGTGAGACAGAAGCTCCGTATGTGACTGTGCCATAATCAGCCAGTCGTCCAAATAGTTCAGAATTCGCAAGCCCTGACTCCGCGAGGGGTGCGGCGCCGCATCCATGCACTTCGTGAAAGTACGGGGTGCTAAAGACAGGCTGAGCGGAAGGACGGTGCATTGATAAACCTGGCCGTCGAGGCGAATCTCAAGAATGGCCTGTGGCGGGGATTTATCTGAATCTGAAAGTAGGCATCTTTCAGATCGAGAGAGATAAACCAGTCCCCTGGCGCGTATCTGCGAGGAGTTTCCTGATTGTAAGCATTTTGAGCGGTCTTTTGCAAGCACCTTGTTCAAACCCTTGAGATCTAATATTGGTCTGAGGCCGCCGTCTTTCTTGGGAACAAGAAAATAACGGCTGTAAAACCCCGACTCGCTCAGCGAAGCATGCAGGCTGCTTCCGTGTTCACAATAGTTTTGAGCCGCGCTCTGAAGCGGGGAGGGCGGCGATCGAACTGTAGCAAATAGCCCTGTTTTATTGTGCTTAACACCCATTTGGATATCCCTGGGATAGCTTCCCACGCTTTGAAGCGTAACGCTAGAGGGTGAATGGCCAAATCGCCCTGATTGCTGCACACAGCAGCTGAACAGAATGTGTGAGCGCTTACTGTGCTTATGCATGACTGCTTCGCAGACAGCAGGGACAGGCTGTTCTGTGAGTGACTTCCCGATTGAGGTGAATGGGTAAAGAGTCACATCTGTTAAGTGATGCGCGAGCATAGTCACGGGCACGGGACTTACATACAGAGAAGTGTTTGCTGGCCGTGTGACAGAGCGGGCAGAGAATGGAGCGCGCGCGCGTATTCGTGAGCGCGTTTATTGACTCTAACACTCGAGCGGGCTGTGTCCGCTTTATGTGAGTGGGCTCTGATCGGGACACAGGAAGTGTAATGCTTGTGGGTAGAGGTGAACACTGGATTGTGGGCACATTTTCTACACATAAGGCTGGTCGTGTGACAGAGCGGCCAGAGAAGGGGCACGCGCCACGGATTAGGTGGCGCGTTTATTGACTCTAACACTCGAGCGGGCTGTGTCCGCTTTATGTGAGTGGGCTCTGATAGGAACACGGGAAGTGTAATGCTTGTGTGTAGGGGTGAACACTGGATTGTGGGCACATTTTCTACACATAAGGCATGTTTGCTCTTTACAAGATTTCTTTGGGTCGCCGTGAAAACGCCGTTTGAGTGCAGGCAAGCGGGCAGTATCACCGGCTTGTTGGCTGCTGAATCCACCACTGTAGTAGCCTGAGAGAGGGGGACTGACAGGGGGCAAAGCTTTGACGGTGCTCCGGCCGCGGCGGGACTGAGCCGTCATTTTTTCAACAAGGCTAGGAGGACTTCGGTTGCTCAGGTTTCAGCGCAACCTTAGACCGAGGCCCACGAGGCGGCGGTCTCGCGGCGGCTGTCTGAGCGCTGATCGAGGCGGCCGCCCTGTCGACGCTGAGAAGTCTGACTTTGTTGAGCTGGGCGCTGTGAAGATGCTCGTGCAGGAGGCTGGTCACATGGGCGGCCTGCAGAGGAGCTAGCGCGACGCGGCAGGAAGAGGTTCATGGCTTGGGTGGCTTTCTGGACTTCTGAAAAGCGGTCAACAATGCCACTCACCGCGGAGCCGAAGAGACCGGTCGGAGAGAGCGGTGCGTTGAGGAACGTGGAGCGCTCTGCTTCTCCCATGTCGGCTAGCGTTAGCCACAGGTGTCTCTCGGTCACAGTCAGTGAGGCCATGCACTTCCCTAGAGCTTGGGCTGCAGCTTTGGTGGCCTTGAAGGGCAAGGTCCGTCGCGCTTCTTAGATCTGTAACAGCCTCTGGGTGCCTGCCTTTCTCATCCCACTCCCGAAGAAGGTCCGCTTGGAGGATCTGTAAGACGGCCATGGAGTGCAGAGCAGATCGCGGCTTGGCCGGCGGCGGAATAGGCGCGGCCAACATAGGCGGAAGTCGCTCTGCAGGCCTTAGAGCACTGGCTTAGACCGCCATCTCGCGGAGGGCGGGCAAAGGTGTGCTGCTACCGAATCCTCGACCGGGGGGATGGAGGAGTAGCCCTTCTCGGTGGCGCCGTCCACCGAAGCAAGAGGGGTGGAGACGTGGGAACGGATCCTAGCCGAGAAAGGCGCGTTCCACGACTTTGCAAGCTCAATGTGGAGTTCCGGCAGGAAGGGAGCGGCCCGGGCCGCGGGTGTTGCGTGGCGACGGCTCTGAAGAAAGCAGCCGTCGAGTCTGTTGGGAGCCTGCTCAGGGGCGGTGACCACTCGAGCCCTAGGCGGTCGGCGGCCTGTGTGAGGGCGTGTTAGTTCCCCGCCGACTCGGCGTGGGTCCTGCTGGATTCCTGGGCGAGGAGGAGGCGTGGGAGCCTGACCACTCCTCGCTGTCCGAAGCCATGATGGAACAGCCCTTATCCTCCGCCTCGTCCTCCGAGATGGCGCAGTCGCGGCCGCTGGGCGGCAACTGCGGCGTCCCGGGGCGGGGAGGGTGAGAGCGATGCTTTCGAGGAGAGGCTCGGCGAGGCAGTCGCTTCTATCAACGGTTCTGGCAGCCTTTGGGAGCGGCGCTTTTCCTGCGTGGCGGAATGGAAGGCGGCACGGCGGCTTCGGTTCTGAGCGCCGAGTCGAGCCCGCAGGGTCGACATCAGAAGCTCCTCGCAGAGGTCGCATCCACCTTCAGCGAGGCGAGCTCTGCATGCCCCAGTCCCAGGCAGAGAGCGCAGATGATGTGGCGGTCTCCGCGCTGAGAGGGGCGGCATGAAGTGCAAGTGGTGCGAGGCATCTTAAAAAGACGCTTGTTACTCTTTTGTGAAGTTCGTTAAGAACTAGCTTGCTCTAAAAAGGATACGTCGCCGGATGGCGTAGCTTCGCAGGATGGCTGAAGGTGGCGGAGGCGGTCGGCTTCTTCGGCGCTGTCCAAGCTTGCTAGATGCCCCTCGAATGGCGACGCGGCTTCCAGTTCAGAGATGCGAAGAGCTTCGCTGAAGAGATGAAAATCAGGGTTTCAGCCTCACGAACTACGCTTATATGCACTCTAGCCACGCCCATTTTGGCGGGCTTTGATGCAGTAAGCGCGGATGCCTCTCATTGGACGCGAGTTCAGCCAAGTTCGTCTATAGGCTGCAGCAGTTGCCGCAGAGCAACCAATGAGCTCGCTAGCTAGCCCGCTCAAGGTCTGCAGTTGCTGCACTGCGTTGACAAATGATACAAAATTAAGGATAATTTTTTGGCTTCAATATCTCAGAAAAGATTAATCTTTCCCGTAGCGTAAGCTAGCTTACGCAATACGAGAGAACCTCTCGTAAGAGAACTTTATGTTTAAGTTATAAGCTAAAATATGCAATATATTGAACTGTTGGTGGTGCTAGAGGATTTGAGATAGACAACAAAAATTTGGTTGAAAATGTACTATTGGTGAAGTGTAGTAACAAAGCAATAAGAATACTGCTCAGGAGTAGAATACATAAATTAACAATTGTGATACAACAAAATGATGATCCTTGTCTGATACTGAAAGCAACATTTTTTGATTATTACAATGATCTAAAAACTAATTCCTAAATTCATGTCAAGTGAACAACGTAACAAAAAATTGAATTTGAAAATACGATTTTGGCAACATTAAGCTGCAATGTGAATGTAGCCCATTATAACCTTTTTAAATTGTTGACAGTTCTGGTCAAGTAACAGTGTCTCTTAAAATTTCCAGCCCAGGTTTTAGGTTTATTTTCTCTTTCGTATGAAAACTGCATTTTTACAGCATTTTTAGCAAACAATTTTCAGTGGTAAATTTTAATGCAGTGACCCTTACCTTCTTCACAGAGGTTGAGTTTTGATAGATTCATCCCATCGTAGCCCTCCTCATAGAATGAGTTGTTATCCCTATCTTCATTGGTGGTGGTTTGGTACATTGCCTTATGTTCCATCCACAACACACTGGAAAACAGGCTAACACACAATAAACTTATTCAGTTGATTACACTACATTCTGTGGCCAAAAGGTGAAGTTGTAATTTTTAACACATTTTTAATATCAAATTTGGTTACATTTAAAACACAAGGTTAATTATTTGGGTTCACAAGGTACTTTGCAAGAGCAGAGCTATTAGTTCATTCCATCAGACATTTTCATGAATAAAATGTACTAAAATGCAAATGGAAACCATTCCAAAAAATTAAACAAAAGAACTTTCTGATTACCAACCATTTAATTTGTAATACAATGGAATACAGTTACTAATATTTTGTATTTTATATATGTTTTTGCATTACAGCCATTCCATTACATCCTAACCATTTTGATGACATATCAAAACTTGAGATTTGTTCTATATATTTTCTTACACTGCATAGTCTGTGTGTAGTTCATTACAACCACTGTCAACTCCTAAGAAGCAAAACCGAGTCTTGTTTAAAAATGTCATTAAATTGAACTCTATCTGGGCTCCACTGATTACAAAAGTGCACACTGTCAGTACAGCATAAAGAGTGGACAGCACTGTGAGCTCATGTGGCTTTTATTCAACTCACATCACTGTATAACCACTAGATAACTGGAGACCAGGAAAAAAAGACCCACATTTCGCATCTGTCTCTAACATTTGTCTCCTTTCATTTGATTGTGTATCCTGAACTGCTTTCGCTTCAGGATCCAGACTGGTTACATCAAGTGGTGAACTAGCACAGTACTAAAACTTGTTTATCATACAAACATAACAAAAAATGTCCTCAAAATCAAAGATTCACATTTACAAATATTTCACCATGAACCATTAACAGGTTCATTCTATAATGTAGGGTACATTTACTGTCCATTTGATGATAATTATATATTTTCTAACCATTTTCTTCAGAGATATCCCATTTTATTGATTAGGGGAAAGCATGTTATAATATCACACAAATATTTTGTGCACCCCATATTTCATTTTGCTTGAAATTGCCATTATATTTCTTTAATGACCATTTTTGCATTGTCTGTTTTTGAAGTGAGTGGGTCTTAAGCTAAAATAAAAAATGCTAAAGTCAACATTCCCCGTCTGTCGCTCACTTCGACGTTGTGTCGAATGAAGTGACACTAGGGGTCTTTCTTAAGAGCCTCGCGTATCTCTGAACTTGAGAAAAGGCCAATGAGAAATTGGCAGACAGAGTTTGCATGTCCCTCTAAAAGGAGGGAATCATGCATCTGTCCATTCAGGTTTTGCACTGAGGAGCCGAGCGGTTGTGTGATCAGCGAGTTGCAGTCACTTACTTTCCACTCATCTCTGTAGAGCGTATGCTGTTGGATCTACAGCGCATATCAGCGGCTTTCTCCTTCTCTGCACGTTAGTGCAGCTTTGCCCCTGGGCACTTCGGCAGCGCTTCTAAAAGAGAATATTTTCCTAAAAGAGTTTAATTTCTCTAAAACAGCAATACACAGCAGCGTTGAATGTCCTTTTCAGGACGCATCTTCATAAAGATGCCCTTCCGCCCCTGTGTAGTTCCTGGATGCGGTCGATTTCTCTCTGCTCCTGACAGTCACAGACGCTGCCTTGTGTGTCTGGGCAGTGATCACACTGAGGCAGCATTTGTGGATGGTTCGTGTTCTCACTGCGAGAACCTCACCATGACAGCGTTGCGGTCGAGGCTTTCCTTCTTAAAGAGGAACACCACTCCAGCTGCCCCCCGCATCACTCCTTCTTCCCACTGGATTGAGGATGACGTGGACCTCTCGTCTCTGGACCCACAACTGCAGCCCTCCGGCCGGCCGGTTCTGACGAGTCCAAAGGACTCCTCAGTCACTAACCCGCCCCCTGCCGGGTGTGCAGAGCAAGGTAAGTGCTTTGAGTCTTTTCTCAGCACCAGAGCCTCGGGACGCGATTCTGCCTCCCGACGCCACACTTCCTGCCCCGACCTGCTGTGAAGCCTCGCCAGGTACGTCAAAAACGATCATCCCCTTAGTGCCCCTCGCACACAGCTTGGATGCGTGGCTCTCACTTCCCAACCCGTCACGCTGGTTAGCAAGGAGCATCCAACTCGGCTACGTGATTCAGTTCGCCCGGCCCCTGCCCCCTTTCGGTGGCGTCTGCTTTACCTCGGTGCACGGTGAAGACGCCAACACCCTACGTGCAGTGATCGAGACCCTTTTACTCTAAGACGTGATAGAGCCTGTCCCTCCAGCTGAAATGAAGAAGGGTTTCTTCAGCCCTTACATCATCGTACCCAAGAAAGGCGGCAGCTTACGACTGATCATGGACTTGCGAGTTTTCAACCGGGCCTTTCACAAACTCCCATTCAAAATGCTCACACAAAGACATATTCTAACTTGTGTCAGGCATCAAGATTGGTTCGCAGTGGTAGACCGACCTGATGGACGTGTACTTCCACGTCTCTATCTTGCCTCGACACGACCCTTCCTACGGTTCGCGTTCGACGGCCAGGCATATCAGTACAAGGTCCTTCCCTTCGGCGTGTCCCTGTCCCCTGTGCCATGTGCAACGGGCATGCAGCCGCTGGCTCCTGGACAGGGGCCATGGCTGGGTTGGCACATCAACTGCCTAGAGTTGCTGGCTGTAATACTTGGCCTGCGGTGGTTTCTCCCACTAATACGGGGCAAGCACTTTTTGATTCAATCATACAGCACCGCTACGATAGCGTACATAAATCGCCAAGACGGCATGCGCTCTCGTCATATGTCACAACTCTCCCACCATCTCCTCCTTTGGAGCCAGCAACAACTCAAGTCGTTGCACGCCACTCACATCCCGGCCAACCTCAATATGGCAGCGGATGCGCTCTCATGACAAGGTACGCTCAGCGGAGAGTGGAGGCTCCACCCCCAGGTGGTCCAGCTGATTTGGGAGTGGTTCGGCAAAGCATAGATAGACCTGTTTCCATGAGGATTGAGGAGCCGAGCGGTTGTGTGATCAGCGAGTTGCAGTCACTTACTTTCCACTCATCTCTGTAGAGCATATCTCTGTTGGATCTACAGCGCATATCAGTGGCTTTCTCCTTCTCTGCACGGCAGTGCAGCTTTGCCCCTGGGCACTTCGGCAGCGCTTCTAAAAGAGAATATTTTCCTAAAAGAGTTTAATTTCTCTAAAAGAGCAATACACAGCGGCGTTGAACGCTTCCCAAGAGACCTCCCATTGCCCTAACTCTGGTACTGGCACACAGCTGGCCCCGGGGGCTGTGCAAGTAGGCATCTCCCTGGATGACTCATCCCTAGGCCTCTGGTCTGCGAATTTAGCGGAAGAATTCCCCGAACAGACCCACTATGGGTACTAAAATAACTCTGTATAACTCTGCGAAAAACATAGAGAGAGAAAAGGCGCGGCCTGCTCCCATGCTTGGCACGTCGCATTATGGGGTTGGGGCACCCCATAAAAAGAAGGAAGGTTATTTATTTTCTAAAACGTAAGAAAAATGATATTGTGTTTCTACAAGAAACACATCTTTCCTGCAGGAAGCTGAAAAATTTGGGAAGATATGGGGTTGACAAGGTTTCTTTAGTGCTGGCTCAAGTAAGAGCAGGAGGGGGTCATTACATTGATAAGTAAACATCTACAATTCAAACGTCTCAAACCGATTAAAGATAAATTAGGAAGAGTCATTATTGTTTTAGCAGAAATTCAGGGGCAAAGGTTGATTTTGGCTAATATTTACACACCTAACATTGATGATCAGGGCTTTTTTATTGATGTTGAAGGGATGTTGCAAGCTACTGGTGCCACTCATGATATATTGGGACGAGACTTTAATCTATTTATGGATTCAGTCCTTGATCATAGTGAAGCAAAAGAGTGTACAACACTGGGCAACACTGACACTTCCCAGGATGTGTAAAAATCTTGGTCTTAAAGATATCTGGAGACTTTTGAACCCATCTGGTAAGGACTATACTTTTTTTCATCAGTCCATAAGATTTATTATAGTATTATAATTTATAATATCTATAATATATAAAATATAATATCTAATATTTTTTTATATCTAAGTCCCTCATTTCATCTGTTTTGGATTGCTCAATTGGTAACATCTTAGTCTCAGATCACACCCTGGTGTTGCCACATAAGGAGAAAAAGAAAAAAATCAAAATCCTGATTTCCAATGAATGATAAAGGCTGAAATCAATGTTTATATGGAGACAACTGGTCCTCAGTATCCTCTGGGAGCGTGGCATGGGAGGCACTTAAGGCAGTTCTTAGGGGTCGGATCATACAGTATGCCTCATTCACCAAAAAATCCAAAGCACGAGAACTCATGGAGTTGGAAGAGAATATTGAAAGTACAGAGACAGAACTGAAGTGCCGAATGCCGTCTGATGGCCTCAGGAAATTGACCCAATTGAAATACCGATATAATACTATTTCGTTGCGGAAGGTGGAGTTTTGGTTATTTAGGGCAAGTTATATTTTGAGTCGGGCTTTTGGCTTTCAAGATTTTTGGTTGAGGGTTCAGAGTTATTTGTGTGGAATTAATAGAGGGGGTTAAGTATTGATTCTGTTTGTATATGTTTTTGCTTTTATTTGTTTAATATTTGAATCAATAAAACATTTTAATCACAAAAAAGATTTACAATTGTTTGATTGTTGCATTTTCTTATTTGCATTTAGCATCCCTATCAGAGCAGACGTGTGACCCACTGTCTTACATGAGAAGTTACACATTTTTATTGCAGAATTCTGTAATATACATAAACAATTTTTATGGTAAAACAGCCTTACCATAATCATTTTCACAAAGACTTCAAATAAAGGACATATCCATAATTAATGATGACATATGAATGAGACTTACAGGGTATGGAATAATATAGAATTAATATTACCGTAATTTCCGGACTATTGAGCGCACCTGAATATGTCTAACACCTGTGTCTAATTTCAGTAAGCGTGGGGAGAGCGGCATAAAAAGGCAGCAGCCACAGAGCTGAGAGAGTGACACACGTCAGTCTAGTGTTGGCGCATAGAAGAATTGAGAAACTTTATAAAATTGATTGTAAACATTGCTGTGGCCATTAAAAGCCTTACCTGGAACGTCAAGTGCCCTGCTGAAAACTGCCACACTGGTGCAGGTGTGACAGTTTTCCCAAGAAGGACACGTGAAGCAGGGCACTTGAAATTAGACACCGGTGTTAGACATAATTTAGCGCAGGTGTAAGCACCCTGACAGCTTTTCTCTCCCGGACGGGCGCTTGACCACGCCCCCGCTGCCACACACGGCTTGTAACAAAAAATAAAAAATTAGCAGTAAACAGCAGCCTACCAAGAAAGTCATTGGTCACTATCTTCCTCGTCCTGTGCACTGAAATAACTGAAGTCATCTCCTTCGGTGTCGGAGTTGAATAGCCTCAGATTTAGTTGTCTTTTTGCACTGAGTCAATTCCTCACGCTGCTGTTTCCAACGTCTTATCATCGACTCATTAAGACCAAGCTCCCGTGCAGCAGCTCTATTTCCTTTTTCAACAGCCAGATCAATCGCCTTCAACTTGAAAGCAGCATCATATGCATTTCTCCAGATTAGGGTGACAAAATGACTACCCCAATCAGAACGCTCGATTTAATCTAAACAGTAAACAAAAAAAGTTGTTTGACCTTAACCCGTTCGGCAATTTCATTGGTCTAATGATAGCTTCATGCCGCCTAAAAACTGAGCACGTCACAGAATGTTTTTTTTATTTTTTTTTTTATAAAATTTGAAAGCGGGAAAAATCCATATATTAGCCGTGTCATTGTTTAAGCCGCGAGGTTCAAAGCATGGGAAAAAAGTTGCGGCTTATAGTCCGGAAATTACGGTACAGTTGCTCACCATGGAAGACTTAATAGAAGCAACTTAAATGATAAAACCTCCACTCCCATCTAATACTCCTTCATGTCACAATGCAGCAAAAATCAAGTATTATAGTGAGATGAAAAGGAGGGATTATGTATTTTTTGCAGTTTGTGTACACGTTATTTATTACTGTAATGTCTGGATTAACTTGTATTTTCTCTTTCCTTGTCACGTTGACGTCAAAAGAATAGCGATACTCAGTGGTGTCCCAACCACCTAGTTACCCCCAAATTTTCCCAAATTTCTCTGCAAAAACACATTTCAGGTCTTCATGCCTATTTACAGCACATATCATGTAATAAAACCTGATGACTATTAAACCACTCAACTTTATGTGCATATGTTTCTAATGTTCATATGTGTCCACTTTACATTCCCTGACAGCACACATACAGCTCACAGATGTCTATTAGATGTGTGTGTTTAGATCTGGAAGATCTGGAAGACTCATGGAAAGAAATTGGTACTTTTATTCACCAAAGTGGTATTCAACTGATCACAATGTATAGTCAGGACATTAATAACATGAAAAATTACTATTACAATAAAAAAAAAAGTCTTCTCTTTACTGTTGTACATGAAACTGGTGTTGAGCGGGTAGAATTCAAGGAAGCTGTCAGCTGAGGACAAGTGAGGTGTCTATTTCTCAAACTAGAGACTCTGATGTACTTATCCTCTTGTTTGGTTATACATCTGGCCTACCACATCTCTTTCTGTCCTTTTTAGAGGCAGTTGTCCTTTGTCTCTGAAGACTTTTTTACTTTTGTAAGTAGTTTTAAAAAGCTTTTACTTGAGTATATTTTAAGTGCTGTAACTGTATTTTTAATGCGCTATATTCACACCGTCTGTGTTTGCTACTTCCCTGTTCTGATTTTATTTTTATCTATAAACATGATTGGCTAGGGAGAGTCTCGTGACTTCCATCCAATCAAATCAGAAGTAAAAAACTTGAACGGCAGCTGCAGACCTGGCGCCAACTGTGGAGCATGCCTCGAACACATTTCAACACCTGAACATCATAGCCACACATGAAAGGGCTTTTTGCAGTGAAAAAGGCCAATTGCTTGATCGTGTCATGTGAGTTTAACTTGCTCAAGCCAGATATCAGCATTAATCCTGCCTCTAATTTGAAGAAACATATCAAGGTAAATTTCATATTTCTGCTTACTAGATTCTGTGTGTCTATAATGTAGCCTGTAAATTAGCTTTATATCACTGAGAATATTGGGTTGATGTGAGAGATTAATGCAATGTTATCAATAGGGCTGGGTGATAAAACAATCTTGATGTTTATCTGAAAAAAGAGAGATGTCCGCAATATTGATGATACATTTTGTGTAATTTTCTATACTTTGCCTATGAACATCTAGAACATCTAGAACTGGGGTGTTCATTACATAAATCATGATAGCAAGACAACCACTGGTTGGTTGATCTAGATAAAAATATAAAAGATTGACTTTTTATTTCCTGACATCTGTAGCTGTGTGCTGTTTGATTGACAGACGGCTAATGTTTGTGCGTTAACGCAGTATGTGCCTAAACGGTCAAATACACTTCATAATTCTGCCAATGTCCATCTTGGTGAGGATCTACAGTGAGTGTAACAGTGTACAAAATCGTATTTGCATCAGAATATTGGACTTGAAGTGTACATGTATCTGAATTGAGCACTGTCTAGTAGGCTATGTTATATAAAGGCTATTAATCACACAACAAGGAAACGAGAAAACTACTCACTACTTTTGGCTGAATAACTTGATTAGCTTTAAAAGTATTCATGTAATAGAATAAAACAGTGATATTTTTTATAATATTGTTAGTTTTTTTTAATAACACCGACCCCTGATGTAGAGAGTGTGTTAAATTGATAATAAATTACCAGGAAAGTAGAGATGATAAAATTATTTAAATTTATGCTCAGCCTTTATCATGTTTCTTCTAATGCCTGATAGAAAAGTATCAACATTTGCTGAGCAATACTTCAGGTAGAACATTCCACCAGTCACAAACTTCAGAAAATTGTGCATAATACATTGGAATGAGAACACAACTATTGCTGGGCTAAAAGATAGAACTAGAAGAACTAAATCAATGTGGAACACTGGATCTCAAAAGGAGGACAATGTGGCCCCCCGTGTGCTATTAAAGAAATAGTTCACTCAAAAATGAAAACCCTCTCTTCATTTAATCACCCTCATGCCATCCCAGATGTGTATGACTCTCTTTCCTCAGAACACAAATTAAGATTTTCAGAAGAATATTTCAGCTCTGTAGGCCCATACTATACAAGTGAATAGATGCCAAAATGTTGACACTCCAAAAAGCACATGAATGCAGCATAAAAGTAATCCACATGACTCCAGTGGTTAAATCCATGTCTTCAGAAGTAATATGATAGGTGTGGGCGAGAAAAAGGTCAATATTTAAGTCTTTAATTCTTGCTAGAAATTCTTCTTCTAACCCTAACCCACAAAGAATGTGAATCACCACAATCAAAAGAAGAAGAATGTGAAAGTTATTGTGAAGATTGACTGAGCATTGAGGAGAATTTCTAGCAAATATTTACTTAAATATTGATCTGTTTCTCACCCACACCTATAATTTTGACACCCATTCACTAGCACTGTATGAACCAAAGAGCTGATACATTCTTCTAAAAATCTTAATTTGTGTTCTGCTGAAGAAAGAAAGTCATACATATCCGGGAGGGCATAAGGGTGACTAAATGATTAGAGAATTTTCATTTTTGTGTGAATTATTCCTTTGAAGCCCGATGTGGCCCCTGTACCAAAGCACAGCTCTACCGCCTCTATTGTGTGAGACATAAAGCACCAAGTGACCCAGCCTTTTTAGTGGCTTTTCATAATTTTTCTTTCTTATTATTATTATTATTATTTTTTGCACATTATATATATCTTTTATTGTTTTGAACATGTTTTATCTGCAACAGTAACTCTCTCTCAGTCGGCATTAAGGGGAATTTAGAATGTAATTTGTTTCATACAATATGATATTGAAAATAACTTTCATCTTTTCATTTCTGTATTCGTTTTATTTATTTATTTTAAATCAGATTCATGTAGTGTTTACAGTTGCATAGATAAGTGATGTATTGTAAAAGTTGTCAATCACAAAGACCAATAAAAATACCTATTTTATTTATTCTTTCTGGCAAACAGCCATAAAAGGGAATGTAAATTGCGGTACGTGTGCTACATTTTTAAATTGCAGCATAGAGTTTTTATTACAAAGGGGCATAGCTATCGCAATTCAGTACTCAATACTCACTACTCATGAGTACTTTTAAATTATCTACTCTTTTACTCTTACTTGAGTAGATTTTAGGACAGGTACTTTTACTCCATTCATATGACATTTTTTAAGATGTAAAAGTATTATTTTTCAGTACTCTTTTCACCCCTGATTCTGACCTACATGAAGTACCATTAAGATGTACTTATGCATGCCAATCTTCTGCCAGCAGCTCATCTTTCAATTTGGATGTAGATTTTTTGCCATCCGACAAAAAAAAGAAAGAAAATACAATTAACAAGGAAAGCCAAATCACAGAAACCGCAAAGACTGCATTGTAATATCTAGCAAGATACTCGCCTCGATTTCTCCGCTCAATTACGTAATGTTATAATTATATTTATTATTTCACTGGGTATATTATAAGCTGTCACATCTATAAAATCATGCACATTTTATTTGAATAGGCTTTTTAAAAGAAGTTATTTACAATGTATAATTAATAAACTACAATTATTTTTATTTATTTATTTATTATTTGTAATTATTTTTTAAATGATAAGTCATTTTAAATTTAAACTGATAAAGTTTAAAAGATATGTTAATTGTTCACCTAAATTATGGCCCACATCTAGAAAAAAGACACTCTCTGTAATAAACACGGAGATCTTTAGTCCGTCCGAATCAGCATATTTAATCTCAGATGTCAGGTGATACAAATTTGAAACTCGAAAGTCGTTTAGAAAACTAATCCATCATGAATAGGGCAGCACAACTGTAACATGCAGTGTCTGAAATTCGTGAAACTGAATTGCTTAGGCCTATTATATAACTCTTTCACACACATCTTGGCAGTTTAATCATGTGTACAAATAAAAACGAAATAAATAAGTGGTGACGTTCCAATGGTAAACAATAGATTAAAAAAAACATGTTAAACAATTGCGAAGGTGGACGAACTCAATTTTGTGCACACTCACTGAAACAGCCCCTCTTAAGTCAATACAAATAGTGCATGAAAAAATGCTTTTATCTCTCTGTGTCATACAGTCTTCATTTAACCTGTCAGCATTGAACTAAACCATCTGAAGTAAAAGAGCTGTTTGTGTCATTACCGGAGTCAAGTGGACGCTGAGAGCCGCAGGTTCTTCTTCAAACTGATGCGGTCACTGACGGGCACCGGTGCAATAATTCCGTTTTTATTAGTTCACAGACGCGAGATCTTCATGACGTCTTCATCCGTCTTCTGTGTAGAGAGCGAATATATTCTTGCTTCAGTCCATCGTCTCGGGTCCTCAGCACTGAAGAAAGTGTCCTATTTCATGCGACTCCCACATGTGGGAAAATACACAAAGTGCAATCCAGGGTTGCCAGATTGAGGTGAAACTGACCCTCCATCTCCATACACATCCCGGTCAATGATGTGACGCTCATTTTTTTGTGCCACGTCTATAGGCCTATATATTATTAAAAAATACATTACAAATCCAGTTCACACAAAACAATTAATTGAATACACCTCTTCTATGATGAACAAGTTTTCAATTACTAAGTTCAAAGTAATTTGGATCATTTTCTGGGGCTTAAAGTAAAAAATGACATGTTGCGCAACCATATGGAGACAGTAAAAAAAGTCCATTAAAAGCTGAAATTCTTAAAAAATGTTGGCATGAGTTGTGCTTAATAATCTTTAATTTTAATTCAGTGAAAGAATTATATTTTAAAATATGATTCATTTTTGAAAAACATTTTATCCACCAAATCAAAGTCATGTGGTGCACCCAACAGTAAATAGAAATGTTGTTGTCATGTGACAAAAATCATAAAACAGAGAAGATCTCACCTTGAAACATATGTTTTAAAAAACAAATTTGAAATGAATGATGAAGTTGTGTACACACTTAGGTGTTCAAGTTGCAAGGTAACTATTTTTATGCGTTTTACTTGATGGGTGCACCACATGACAAACAACTAAAAACAACATGAACTCAAAGATTACATACTGTATGTACAAACTTGGCACGTGTTTAAAACCAAATTTTTATCACCTCAGACAAACTTATTTGTCAATGACACATTTACAAACAATCACCAGAAGAAACAAAAGTTAGTAAGCCAAATTGTGGTATATTTTTTTAACTTTAACTATTTTAATTCTATTAAAAATAGAATACAATAGAATTAGAATATTCTTTGAATATAATTTTCTATTACTGTAAATCTTGTAGACTTTGAAGTGTGCTGTGAAAAACTGACAAATACAAAATAGTTTGTTGTGTCGGAAACAGCAACTGTGTGACAGTTATCATTTTTTGAAAACATGATATAAATCATTTTCAAATAAAAACAGTGTTCATTTAATTCTTTGTTTAGATCATCAAAGTTTTAAACATGTATTAATTCATAATTAATTCAATTTACATGTATAAAGTAAATTAATGTATAAAGAAAATCTGTTATTCCATAACGGAGTTTCATAATTTAAGATAATTTCATCTAGGTCTGGGACAAGGGTAAAACAAATTCTAAAAATAAAAAGCATTTAAAAAGTAGCTAACATAAATGATGAAGGCAAGATAAAAAATTTTTCCAAGACAGTTTTAATGTGACCTTTGTATAACAAAAAGAACAAAAGTTCAAATCTTATATATTTAAAATCAACCCCTGTGACAATTTAAGACATTTAAGAAACACCCACCTACACTGCACCTAGAATAGTTTATACCTGTAAAAGCCTGAAAGTTCTCAGTTTGAGTTGAACATACCCAAATTTGATGACATATCTCTTACTATTAGTGATTAATGTCAACATGAAATCATTAAATGAATTTATTTATTTATTAGTTGTTGTTTTTTGTGGTCGACCAATATGTGGCAGAGGCTGACAAATCGGACAACATTCTGACTTTTTTAATTATCAACACTGCCCGAAAATTTTCCCATTTGGCCGATTTGTTTCTTGAGGATGCCGAAAATCGCCTGCTTGCATGTGAAGCATCTAAGACTTGTAAACGACCAGTCACAGTTCGTTTTGTTATTACATGCTACCATGTTACTACAATAATAGATCGGTGTGCAACAAGTGTCATTTAAATGGTCCGCAATTAGAGCCGGGCAGAGCTGATAATGTTAAAGTGCTCACATGTTTCATTCTCCCTCTCTCTCCTCAACAGTTCCCTGTAACATTTAAAAGTATTATCTAATGAGAAAAAGGCAAATATAAAACTAAATATCATAAACCGTCTGCTAATATGCACATATCTCGTTTAAACATATGTAATAACCCAACCTCACACAACTTCACCAGATCCACCATCCTTTGGAACATTCATAAATCAACGTTATTAAAAATATATTTTTTCTAATAATAAAAGGTAATGTGATAAATTAATGATAATCAATAAATTTTTTATTGTATACCATTTGCAAATATGCAGATATCTTGTTTAAAGCAGATGTCATTCACTAACCTCATGAAAATCCAGCATTTTCTTCCCGTCGAACACTCAACTAATATCTTCCTCTAAAGCGCGTATTCTATCAGCCAGAACCAAAACTTCAGGAACAAAAGTTCCTCTGATTCATAGATCATGACGGTCTGACCTGTGATAATCCAAGCAGGCGATCCGGCCCATTTAAACTGTCAGGAGATTACTGTTGCTTAAACTGGATCCACACGAGCACGTGAGTGCAACTTCAAGGCTGTGTTGAAACTAGCCAGGAAAATGTTGCCTCCGGAGGCTGAATATGGAGGTAGGATGAAAATAAGATTATTTTCAAACTGTTCGGAGATCAGTTTCCTTAAGCGTTCCATTCATTCAAAATAGATGTCAGTTAAGCCAACTGTCACGTGGCAGAAATTACATCATATCTTTCCTCACAACAAACAGCATAGTGGAGAGGAACACTTTGACTGATGAGGAGACTCAAGTTTTTCTCAATTTTATTAAACGACATTACCTTTATTATTAGTTGATTAGCTTGCAAGATTCCTGCAGCATTCGCTTGAACAGTGGCTGTGCTGGATGTAGAGATAGTGGAGATGGAAGGGAGCACCTGAGGGAGAGAAGCCAGTCGGGGCTCTGATGTACATCCTCTAAAACTGAGTTTCTGAACTCGTCAGGAAACAGCCAATGTCTCTTCATATTGTGCTCACGAAATTGATCAAAGGTTGACCATAACTGTAGTTTTAGCGCCTTGCTGTAGTCTAGAGAAAATGCACGCTGGTGATTGGTTCATTTTTAATCAGCAAAGGCTGCGTTAAATATTTTGTTGTATTGGTTTAAAAACTTATATAAAATTATATCTATATTTATACACTGCCTATAATCTACAATCAATGCAGTTCTGAATACTTTTCAGAAATATAATAAATCATCAGCAATGTCATTAAATACGTTTTTTTTTTTTATGTATTCCATATTTTATCAGACTTCAAAAGTAACCCGGGCCCTGGTGGCCCCTCGATTCCACGATCAATGTTTGGTAGCCTTTTTTTAAATGTAGATATGGAGCTGCTACAGATATTCCACATAGTTCAATAAGGTGGTTCCACATGCAATAGGTGTCACAAAAATCAAATGCCTATTAACAACATTTGACTACTTTGCCTACTTTTGACAACACTGGATTAGGAAATAGAACTATGTATTTTCCTAGTCCAATGTGGTCAAAAGAATTGTTCTGGGATCCAAACAGCCCAATCTGGCAACATTGGCTCACTGTGCTGCCTCAGGACCATATATTGTAGGCCAACTATTTTCATCAAAAGTTTATAACTTTGTGATGTTTTGAATTCTGTTTAGTGAACCTAAAGCATCTGAAATGTTTGTATAGTCCATGTAATTTCATACATTTATTTTGTAGCATAGATGTCTACAATAAACTGACGCTATTGTAGTGTACTGCACAGTCATTTTTTGCAACAAATATCATTCATATATCTATGGAATGCTGAAAGTAAAAAGCAAAGGCTGATTCACAGGGGATGTGGAAAAAATTCCACGTGCCCACTTTCTCTTTTATTAAACATATTCTGTAGTGGACTCTTTTCACAGACATGTTATGACGCGTTTCCTCCTTTAACAACGTAAATATCTCAGATTGTTTTATATTTAAAATTTATAAATATTTAATGTACATTTATGACATTGAAATTTGCATTACATTACCATTAAATAAGTTTTAAAAAATCGGTTCCCATGGCTGCGATGAGGTTTCTAACACAGCTTCTGAGGGAGTGACAGAAATTTGGACTGTTTCTCTCTTCTTACTGCTGTTATTCAGAGCTCTATATTTAGGACCAAGCACTGAATGTTTGAATGCCTTATTTTTCTTCTAATGATTATTAGGGCCTAAGCACTGAAAGTGCAGAGGACCTTTTGGTCTTCTAAGGATTCATCTTCTTCTTTTCAAGGTTTTTGGTAATTTGGGGTAGTTAACATGGATGAAAACTCTCAATTTGCACGTGCATCAGAGTCATCGGCCATTAGGGCTTGGCAAAAGTTCATACATGGGTGTGTAGAGGGGGCTCTGTAGTGCCACCTAGAAGATGGGCATGTTTTGGCGGCTTTGTAGCATATAGCTTTTGCGCACAGATCTGAACAAACGCACAAGTTATTTTCTCCACACACGCAAAGCTGAAATCTTTACGCACACAAGTCGGTTTTGGCACTCAGGGGCGGGGCCCAATCCTTTCTGTTAACAAATGCTATTGGCTGCTGACAAATCCTGTATTGATTGGCTGCATCTCTTTGAATCTCTCGTGATTGGCTGTTGGACGAGGACAGACTTGTTCTTGTTTTTTTATTGACAAGATAAAACATACAAAACTCTCGTAGGGGAGAAATAAGAATAGGAACAATGCAATTATTGTCAGTGTAAATGAAAGAAAGGCGTCCCCTACACAATACTGAACAACAAAAAGCAAACAACGAGGGGGTATTACAAAAAAAAAAATACATAAAAAAAAGTCTCGAGAGCAAAAGGCTAGACAAAAAAATTAAAATATTAAATAAAAAATATAAATAAAAGCACAATTTAGACGTAGTATACAAGTGATATTTATCAAAACAATTGGATATATCACTACACATCTTTCTTGCAATTTCATAAACCATGAAAAAGAAGGCTTTGAATATCTCCTCTTACAACAATGTATATGATATTTACCAATGAGAACAATCATATTAACCAAATCAGATAGGGATTAATCTACATTATCCATATAAAAGAGAAATAAGTCAAATGCCGGGATGTCATCAATCTTAAATGACAAATTATGTAAATCCGACCAGAAGCTTTTGGCCATAGTACATAACAAGAACAAGTGTTTCAGAGTCTCATCAGCTGCCTCACAAAATAAACAGGGATATACTTCAAATTTAAACCTTTTTTTAAGAAAGTCAGATATATTTTATACATTATTTAAAAGTGAGTCTCTTTGACTTTAGGGGAAATGGACCATTTGATGAATTTGAAATGTGTTTTATCTATGGACAAGGCATTCATATTTGGAACTTGTACACACAGTCCTCTATTATAATCCAAAAACATTCAAGATTATAAAAATGTATTAATACATTTGTTATTACATTTACTGTCATATAAATTACATTAATGAATTACTAGATTTGGTAAGGTTGGTGAAAGTCTTATTCTCGCATACATCAATTTGTTTTGGATTAATCATAATATTTTCTATAAGTGCGGTTAAGATTTACTTGAGCAAAAATGCAATATGTTCCAAGAAGTTACCATTATCATCTAATATATCATTCACAAACACAATACCCTTCTCATACCAATCACTTTTAAACAATGATTTTCTATTAATTATAATGACCCTGTTATTCCATAGGGTAGATCCATGGGGAGAAACGTTGTGGGTAAATATAATTTTACAGTATTGGAGAAGTTGTTTGTGGAAGTTTGATAATTTAATAGGAATCTTAGATACCTCAGTCACATTTTAAAAGAAATTCAGGCCCACCTATTGTATTAAATAGAGATCTAGAGATCTATAACACCATTTACACGTAAATGCCCCTGTGGCAGCGGGGGCGTGGTCAAGCGCCCATCCGGGAGAGAAAAGCGGTAAGGGCGCTCACACCTGAGCTAAATTATGTCTAACACCTGTGTCTAATTGCAGTAGCATGAGGAGAGCGGCATAAAAAGCAGCAGCAACAGAGCCTCGTGAGAGAGAACCCGACGCCAAGACAAAAGAAGAGAAACATAGTGTATAGTGACTTGTATATCATAATTAAAATGAAAGAATCTTACCTTTGAAGCCGACGCTGTTTCCCGTGTCTTCCTTAGTGGAAAAGCTTCACACTGGTGCCGAAACCTGGGAACATTGGAAAATTTTCTGCAAGTTATGGAACAGAGTCGCCCCATAGAGTCCTCCCAGCTGGCGGAAGTCCTCCAGTCCCTCGCTACACTCCATCAGAGCCACCAACAATCCCTGCTTGAGCTCCGGCAAGACCAGGATCGTCGGTTCTTCGAGATCATGCAGGCTCAAGCAGAGGACCGGCTCGCCATCCGGAGCCTCCTCAGCCAGGAGGCCGCTCCAGCTGCAGTGATGCCTGCCAGAGGTGGCGGGGGACCGCTACGTCGAGGGACTGGTCGATCAGGTGGTACTGGAGTAGTTTGTTCAGCGCTTGCCCAGGAGAACGGCGGAGTGGGTCCAGTGCCACCGCCCGGCGTCGCTGGAGGAGGCCGTTCGACTTGCGGAGGACCACATGGCGGCGATTCCGAGAGCAGATGAGCTCTCTCTCTCTTTCTCTCTCCCCTTCCCCTGAGTCTTCCCCTGTTTTTTCCCCCTCCCCTGTTCCCTCTCGCTCTGCTCTCTCCCCAGGGCATGGAGGATTCTTGAGACCAACTTCCCAGCCGTGGGAGAACCCGCCTACCCCTTCCCCGTCCTTCAGCCGCTCTCCTCCTCAGGTGGGGGTGCCCGCCAGCACGGGTGCGGCCGTGGCGCCTGGGCCGGCCTGCTGGAGGTGCGGAGACCCGGACCACTTCCAGGATCAGTGTCCGCTGATGGAGGTGGGGACGGTGGTGCGGGTCTCCGATGTCCCGCAAGCTGCCCCCGATCGGGCTGGAGCGTACCGTATTCCGGTAAGGATCCAGGGGGGTACATACCAAGCATTGTTGGATGCCGGCTGTAACCAGACCACCATCCACCAACGCTTGGTTCAGCCCGGGGCTTTGGGCTCAGCTAAATGGGTGTGGGTGAGGTTTGTGCATGGGGATGTTCACAAGTATCCCATGGTGACTTTGGTGATCAAATTCCGGGGAGGAAAACATAGTGTGGAGGCAGTGGTTAGTTCCCGCCTCACCCATCCGCTAATCTTGGGTACTGATTGGCCGAATTTTAGAAATGTATTAGAGGGAGTTTGTGCGGATGGGTCCTGCATGAAAGTGAAGAGATGTGTGATGTGCGATGCTTTGGCGGGGGAGGCAGAGCTGGGCCATCCTCGGCTGCTCCGAATGACGTGGGAAGGGGTGAGGTTGTCGCCCCTCCTCTCAGGGAATTCCCGGAGGGGGACTTCCCCTTGGAGCAGTCGCTGGATGAAACCCTTAAGCACGCTTCTGACCAAGTGAGAGTAATCGATGGTCAACAACTCCGGCCGGGCGTCGCCATTTCATATCCATATTTTTCGGTTATTAAAGATCGGTTGTACAGAGTGACGCAGCACGCTCAAACAAAGGAGGAGGTGACACAATTGTTGATTCCACGGAGCCGCCGGGAATTGGTACGGGCGACGCCCACGCAGGGTCCTCGACGTCATCCGTGAAGCTTGGGAGGAGGGACCTTCTAATAGTAAAAATGAAATTCAATATGTTCTTGATCTTCGAGCAAAGCTCCACACACTGCGGCAATTAACACAGGAGAATTTGCTCCAGGCTCAAGAACACCAACGCCGGCTGTATGACAGGGGTGCTCAGCTACGGGAATTTACACCGGGAGATAAAGTGCTTGTATTACTCCCAACATCGAGCTCGAAATTACTCGCCAAGTGGCAAGGACCCTTTGAGGTCACACGACGAGTAGGGGATCTCGATTATGAGGTTAAACGTACCGATAGAGGGGGCGCGCGTCAAATATATCACCTCAACCTCCTGAAATTGTGGAGAGAAGAGGCGGCCTCTGTGATGTTGGCAACGGTAGTTCCGGAGAGGGCGGAGCTCGGACCGGAGGTAAACAAAGCCTGCAATCCTAACACCCCGGTTCCTTGTAGAGACCACCTCTCACCGCGCCAACTCGCAGAGGTTTCGGAACTACAAAAGGAGTTTGCAGACGTGTTTTCTCCACTACCGGGCCGTACAAACATCATACAACACCACATCGAGACCGAGCCGGGCGTGGTGGTACGCTTGCCCGAACATAAAAAGAAAGTAGTTTGGGAAGAATTGGACGTGATGCTTGAGATGGGAGTAATAGAAGAATCCCACAGCGATTGGTCCAGCCTGGTCATCCTTGTTCCCAAGAGCGACGGGTCTGTACGTTTCTATTATCTGGATTATAGAAAAGTCAACGCGGTGTCTAAATTTGACGTGTACCCAATGCCCCGTGTTGATGAACTGCTCGATCGGTTAGGTACTGCTCGGTTTTATTGGACCTTGGATCTAACGAAGGGTTATTGGCAGATCCCCTTGACACCAATATCCCATGCCGGGCTCACGGCAAACCTGGAAAAGTGCGTGGTTGGGCGTGTGGAGGTACGGTATCTGGGGTTCCACTTGGGTCATGGCCAGGTGCGTCCCCAAATTGACAAGACCGCGGCGATTGCGACTTGCCCTAGACCCAAGACCAAAAAGGGGGTGAGGCAGTTCCTGGGGCTGGCTTGCTATTACAGAAGATTTGTGCCTAATTATTCGGATGTCACCAGCCCGCTGACTGACCTCACTAAAAAGGGGGCTCCAGATCCGGTCCAATGGTCGGAGCAGTGCCAACAGGCGTTTACACAGATTAAAGCTGCACTTCGTGGGGGGCAACTTTTGCATGCACCTGACTTCTCTCTCCCTTTTGTTTTGCAGACAGACGCTTCAGACAGAGGGCTGGGGGCCGTACTCTCGCAGGTGGTGGAGGGAGAGGAGCGCCCGGTGCTGTACATTAGCCGGAAGCTCTCCTTGAGGGAGACTAAGTACAGCACCGTAGAGAAGGAGTGTCTGGCCATCAAGTGAGCGGTCCTCACCCTCCAATACTACCTGCTGGGGCGGGCCTTCACCCTCTGCTCGGATCATGCCCCACTGCAGTGGCTCCACCGCATGAAAGATACTAACGCCCGGATCACCCGTTGGTATCTGGCCCTCCAGCCTTTTAAGTTCAAGGTGGTCCACAGACCGGGGGTGCAGATGGCTGCCACTGACTTCCTCTCCAGAAATGGGGGGGGGGGGAGTGGTAGGCAGGCCTGAGTCGGGCGGTGGGCGGTGGGGGTATGTGGCAGCGGGGGCGTGGTCAAGCGCCCATCCGGGAGAGAAAGCGGTAAGGGCGCTCACACCTGAGCTAAATTATGTCTAACACCTGTGTCTAATTGCAGTAGCATGAGGAGAGCGGCATAAAAAGCAGCAGCAACAGAGCCTCGTGAGAGAGAACCCGACGCCAAGACAAAAGAAGAGAAACATAGTGTATGGTGACTTGTATATCATAATTAAAATTAAAGAATCTTACCTTTGAAGCCGACGCTGTTTCCCGTGTCTTCCTTAGTGGAAAAGCTTCACAGCCCCAAAAATGTATTCAAAGTCCAAGGCGTTGATACCACCCTTATCATACTCTTTCACTAACTGTGATTTTGTAATATAATGGGTTTTATTTTTCCAAAGGAGGGAACTCGGAAGATTGGGAATTGGATGATGGCAGACTGTAAAGAGGTTATGGTTTCTTTCTAAATTCCTCCTTAATTTCTTGTAGCTGTAAGATGTTTTGTGTGTTTTATATATATATATATATGTATGTATGTGTGTGTGTGTGTGTGTGTTTTCTGTCTTTGATAATAACTGAAAATAGGTGGAAATATAGAACGCAGCAAGGCGTTTAGTGAACCTGTTGAGAGGTACCCTATCTATTCATATCTATCTATCTAACGTTAATATTGAAGGGAATGTTAGTGTTTCACAAAATGGTAAGTGTAGATAGCTATATGTCAGATAGTTCCCAGCTTGTTAGTGTGGTACTGCAAGACCCATCCACTACTCATCAGCCTCTACATGAATTCATTATGTAGATGAAATGCAGGCTCAGAGAGGAAGCCATTCAGGACCTAGGACCCTTGGGGCTGGGAAAGCACAGCAGGTGCAGCAGAATATGGCCAGGATAGGAAATCAAGTGTACATGAAATATAATATTATTACAGGAATGTCTCTCTGAAATGTTTGATTCTGATTTGTCAGTTGCAACATTATATGACCGATAATGATCATCGTCAGTAGCCAGGCTTTATAATGACCGCTCATTTTCATGTCTCTTATCACACTTCGGATGGATGCACTCTCGTTTTATTCAAATGCAGCTAGTGTCATCTTGCCTCTCATATATATATATATATATATACAGTGCATCCGGAAAGTATTCACAGTGCTTCACTTTTTCCACATTTTGTTATGTTACAGCCTTATTCTAAAATGGATTAAAGTCATTATTTTCCTCAACATTCTACAAACAATACCCTATAATGACAACGTGAAAGAAATTTGTTTGAAATATTTGCAAATTTATTAAAAATAAAAAAATCACATGTACATAAGTATTCGCAGCCTTTGCCATGACACTCAAAATTTAGCTCAGGTGCATCCTGTTTCCACTGATCATCCTTGAGATGTTTCTACGACTTGATTGGAGTCCACCTGTGGTAAACTCAGTTGATTGGACATGATTTGAAAAGGCATACACCTGTCTATATAAGGTCCCACAGTTAACGGTGCATGTCAGGGCACAAACCAAGCCATGAAGTCCAAGGAATTGTCTGTAGACCTCCAAGACAAGATTGTATCGAGGCACAGAAAAATTTCTGCAGCATTGAAGGTCCCAATGAACACAGTGGCCTCCATCATCCGTAAATGGAAGTTTGGAACCACCAGGACTCTTCCCAGAGCTGGCCGCCTAGCCAAACTGAGCGATCGGGGGAGAAGGGCCTTAGTAAGGGAGGTGACCAAGAACCCGATGGTCACTCTGACAGAGCTCCAGAGTTTCTCTGTGGAGAGAGGAGAACCTTCCAGAAGAACAACCATCTCTGCAGCACTCCACCAATCAGGCCTGTATGGTAGAGTGGCCAGACAGAAGCCACTCGTCAGTAAAAGGCACATGACAGCCCGTCTGGAGTTTGCCAAAAGGCACCTGAAGAACTCTCAGACCATGAGAAACAAAATTCTCTGGTCTGATGAAACAAATATTGAACTTTTTGGCCTGAATGGCAAGCGTCATGTCTAAAGGAAACCAGGCACCGCTCATCACCTGGCCAATACCATCCCTACAGTGAAGCATGTTGGTGGCAGCATCATGCTGTGGGGATGTTTTCAGCGGCAGGAACTGGGAGACTAGTCAGGATCGAGGGAAAATGAATGCAATGTACAGAGACATCCGTGATGAAAACCTGCTCCAGAGCACTCTGGACCTCAGACTGGGGTGAAGGTTCAACTTTCAACAGGACAACGACCCTAAGCACACAGCCAAGATAACAAAGGAGTAGCTACGGGACAATCTGTGAATGTTCTTGAGTGGCCCAGCCAGAGCCCAGACTTGAACCCAATTGAACATCTCTGGAGAGATCTGAAAATAGCTGTGTACCGACACTCCCCATCCAACCTGATGGAGCTTGAGAGGTCCTGCAAAGAAGAATGGGATAAACTGCCCAAAAATAGGTGTGCCAAATTTGTAGCATCATACACAAAAAGACTTGAGACTGTAATTGGTGCCAAAGGTGCTTCAACAAAGTATTGAGCAAAGGCTTTGAATACTTATGTACATGTGATTTTTTTTGTTTAAACGTTTTTTTTAAATTTGCAAAGATTTCAAACAAACCTCTTTCATGTTGTCATTATGGGGTATTGTTTGTAGAATTTTGAGGAAAATAATTTATTTAATCCATTTTGGAATAAGGCTGTAACATAACAAAATGTGGAAAAAGTGAAGCGCTGTGAATACTTTCCGGATGCATATATATATATGCACAAAACATCTTACAGCAACAAGAAATTAAGGTGGAATTTAGAAAGAAACCATTACCTCTTTACTGTCCGCATCATCCGATTCCCAATCTTCCTACTTTCTGTCTGTTCTCGTCCAACAACAGCCAATCATGAGAGACTTGAAGAGATGCAGCCAATCAATACAGGATTTTATCAGCAGCCAATAGCATTTGTTAACAGAAAGGATTGGGCCCCGTCCCTGAGGTTCAAAACCGACTTGTGTCCGTAAAGATTTCAGCTGCGCGTGTGTGCAGAAAATAACATGAGCGTGTTTAGATCTGCGCGCGCGTGTGCAGAAAATAACTCGCGTGTGTGATCAGATCTGTGTGGGACCTGTCATGACTCGCGGTTTTGTTATTTCTGCTCGCAACCTGTTAATTTGTGTGCACAATCATATTTTTTGTGCTCGAGTTTGGGATTTGCACCGCTCACACTGTTGAAATTCACATGCGTGCTGTGTTTATGCGCTTGCACTGTTTTGTCCAACATTTAACGCCATAGATTCCCACCAAATTTTGACAAAATTATGCCATGACATTTTTTTATGTTGCTTTATTGCATCGCCATGGCAACAATGTTCAATATATATATCAAAAATCCATTCACAATTTAGCATCATCAATGTCTTGGCATGACGTCGCCCACATTTGGTATCTGCAACATGAACCCCCTAGGAGGAGTATTTCAAATTCCAGAGCATGCATTTTTCAAACAATCCAAAATAGCCAACTTCCTGTTGGGCAGAGCATATTACTGTCAGTGCAAAAGTTGTCCGGCTTGATGAGATCTACAGTTGAAGTCTGAAGTTTACATACACCTTAGCCAAATACATTTAAACTCAGTTTTTCACCATTCCTGTCATTTAATAGTAGAAAAAACTCACTATCTTAGGTCAGTTAGGATCACTACTTTATTTTAAGAATGTGAAATGTCAGAATAATAGTAGAGATAATTATTTATTTCAGCTTTTATTTCTTTCATCACATTCCCAGTGGGTCAGCAGTTTACATACACTTTGTTAGCCTTGCTTTTAAATTGTTTAACTTCAAATATTTTGGGTAGCCTTCCACTAGCTTCGAACAATAAGTTGCTGGAATTTTGACCCATTCCTCCAGACAGAACTGGTGTTACTGTGTCAGGTTTGTAGGCCTCCTTACTCGCACATGCTTTTTCAGTTCTGGACACAAATTTTCTATCGGATTGAGGTCAAGGCTTTGTGATGTCCACTCCAATACCTTGACTTTGTTGTCCTTAAGCCATTTTGCCACAATGTTGGAGGTATGCTTGTGGTCATTGTCCATTTGGAAGACCCATTTGCTAACAAGCTTTAACTTCCTGGCTGATGTCTTGAGATGTTGCTTCAATATATCCACAATTTTCCTTCCTCATGATGCCATCTATTTTGTTAAGTGCCCCAGTCCCTCCTCCAGCACCCCCACAACCTGATGCTGCCACCCCCATGCTTCACGGTTGGGATGGTGTTCTTCAGCTTGCAAGCCTCACCCTTTTTCCTCCAAACACAGCAATGGTCATTATGGCTAAACAGTTTAATTTTTGTTTCATCAGTCCAGAGGACATTTCTCCAAATAGTAAGATCTATATCCCCATGTGCACTTGCAAACTGTAGTCTGACTTTTTTATGGTGGTTTTGGAGCAGTGGCTTCTTCCTTGCTGAGCAGCCTTTCAGGTTATTTCGATAAAAGACTTATTTTACTGTGGATATAGTTACTTGTCTACCAAGGTTCTTTGATGTTGTCCTGGGATTGATTTGCTCTTTTCGCACCAAACTACATTCACCTCTAGGAGACAGAATGGGTCTATGAGTGGCATGATGGCTGTGCGGTTCCATGGTGTTTATACTTTCATACTATAGTTTGTCCTCAATGACTTTCCAGAATTATAGTTTGCTAAATAAAATCTGTGGAGTGGTTAAAAATGAGTTTTAATGACTTCAACCCACGTGTATATAAACTTCTGACTTCAACTGTATATACAGTGCATCCGGAAAGTATTCACAGCGCTTCATTTTTTACAGTTACAGTATGTTACAGGTGGCTGTGGCTCAGTTGGTAGAGCAGATTGGCCACTAATTGCAGGGTTGGTGGTTCAAATCTGGTCCACACAACTCCACATGCTGAAGTGTCTTTGGGCAAGACACTGAACCACAATTTGCTCCCAATGGCGGGCTAGCTCCTTAAATAGCAGCTCTGCTGCCATTGTTGGGTGAATGAGATGCAGTGTAAAGTGCTTTGAATACCATTAAGGCTTAAGAAGGTGCATTATAATTGCAGACCATTTACAGCCTTATTCCAAAATTGATTCAATTCATTATTTTCATACAAATTCATAACAATACCCCATAATGACAACATGAAAGAAGTTTGTTTGAAATCTTTGCAAATTTATTAAAAATAAATAATGAAAACAACACATGTACTAAGTATTCACAGCCTTTGCTCAGTACTTTGTTGAAGTACCTTTGGCACCAATTACAGCCTCAAGTCTTTTTGTGTATGATCCTACAAGCTTGGCACACCTATTTTTGGGCAGTTTCTCCCATTCTTTTTGCAGGAACTCTCAACCTCCATCAGGTTGGATGGGAAGCGCTGGTGCACAGTCATTTTCAGATCTCTCCAGAGATGTTTAAACGGGTTCAAGGCTGGACTCTTGCTGGGTCACTCAAGGACATTCACAGACTTGTCCCGTAGCCACTCCTTTGTTATCTTGGCTGTGTGCTTAGGGTCGTTGTCCCGTTGAAAGATAAACCTTCACCCCAGTCTGAGGTCCAGAGCGTCTGGAACAGGTTTTCATCAAGGATTTATCTTTCCCTCGATTCTGACTAGTTTCCCAGTTACTGCCACTGAAAAATATCCCCACAGTATGATGCTGCCACCACTATGCTTCACTGTAGGGATGGTATTGACCAGGTGATGAGCGGTGCCTTTATGATATATAGTGCAGCAAAAAGTATGATATTATGCTTTGTAATGATAAGTAAAAATAAAAGTTTACAAAATAAAAATACTACCTTTAAACTACTTTAAAAACTGTGATCAAGTTTAATTAGGCTAAAAGCTGCTTTATTGCAAAGGATGGTCAAAAAAAATATTGATTTATTCAGTTAAAAGAAGTTAATTGATAAATAAAAACTATTCATGGTATTTTTTGGAAAACATTCTAAAATTACAGCATTATTTCACAAGTGACTAAAATTTTTCACAGTAATATATAGTTTGCAGGTAGGCTGTCTCAAGCATCTTGGAGAACTTGCCACAGTTGTATGTATTTAGTCTGGCTCTTTTGTATATATATATATATATATATATATATATATATATATATATATATATATATATATATATATATATATAATATATGTGGCTCTCTAACTTATAAAACTGTGTGGATTGTTGTTTTTAATCTGTAATGTGCAACAATTTCATAGAACTGAAACTACTAACAAGTAAACACTGTAATACATATATTAATTGTTCAACTGTGTAGACTGCTTTTGTGTTTTTGTACATTAATAACTTATATGAAACTGCTTACTGGTGTGCATAATACACCAAATACATAGTTTAAGACACAAGAAATGTATGAAATCGAATAAAACCATACATGTTTGTTTGGCAAACAGTGGGTTTGTGAAGTCAGGGGCTTGATTGGGGTGATATAATTCTTTATGAAAATGTACTAGGATACTTCATTAAAAAAATGTAGGCACCATAGTTTGAATGTAAGCATCAGCAATTGAGAATTTAACACCATAAGCAATTTGATAAGGAAAGCAATTTACATATAGCATACAGGTGAAACTCGAAAAATTAGAATATCGTGCAAAAGTTCATTAATTTCAGTAATTCAACTTAAAAGGTGAAACTAATATATTATATAGACTCATTACAAGCAAAGTAAGATATTTCAAGCCTTTATTTGATATAATTTTTATGATTATGGCTTACAGCTTATGAAAACCCCAAATTCAGAATCTCAGAAAATTAGAATATTACATGAAATCAATAAAAAAAAGGATTTTAAATACAAAAATGTCAGCCCTCTGAAAAGTATAATCATGCATATGTACTCAGTACTTGGTTTGGGCCCCTTTTGCATTAATTACTGCCTCAATGCGGCGTGGCATGGATGCTATCAGCCTGTGGCACTGCTGAGGTGTTATGGAAGACCAAGATGCTTCAATAGCGGCCTTCAGCTCTTCTGCATTGTTTGGTCTCATGTCTCTCATCTTTCTCTTGGCAATGCCCCATAGATTCTCTATGGGGTTCAGGTCAGGCGAGTTTGCTGGCCAATCAAGCACAGTAATACCATGGTCATTGAACCAGGTTTTGGTACTTTTGGCAGTGTCAAGTGTCAGTGTCAGTGTACTTTTGGTGCCAAGTCCTGCTGGAAAATGAAGTCAGCATCTCCATAAAGCTTGTCTGCTGAAGGAAGCATGAAGTGCTCTAAAATGTCCCGGTAGACGGCTGCATTGACTCTGGACTTAATCCAGAGACTTGGTCCACTGTGGTCTCACAGTGGACCAACACCAGCCGATGACATGGCTCCCCAAACCAACACAGACTGTGGAAACTTCACACTGGACTTCAAGCATCTTGGATTGTGTGCCTCTCCATTCTTCCTCCAGACTCTGGGACCTTGGTTTCCAAATGAGATGCAAAATTTGCTCTCATCAGAAAAGAGGACTTTGGACCACTGAGCAACAGACCAGTTCTTTTTTTCTTTAGCCCAGGTAAGACGTTTGACATTTGAAGCCCATGTCCAGGACCCGTCTGTGTGTGGTGGCTCTTGATGCAGTAACTCCAGCCTCAGTCCACTCCTTGTGAAGCTCCCCCACACATTTGAATGGCCTTTTCCTGACAATCCTCTCCAGGCTACGGTCATCCCTGCTGCTTGTGCACTTTTTTTCTTCCACACTTTTCCCTTCCACTTAACTTTCTATTAATGTGCTTTGATACAGCACTTTGAGAACATCCAACTTCTTTTGCAATTACCTTTTGAGGCTTTCCCTCCTTGTGGAGGGTGTCAATGATGGTTTTCTGCACAACTGTCAGGTCAGCAGTCTTCCCCATGATTGTGAATTCAACTGAACCAGACTGAGAGACCATTTAAAGGCTCAGGAATCCTTTGCAGGTGTTTAGCTGATTAGAGTGTGACACTTTGAGCCTACAATACTGAACTTTTCACAATATTCTAATTTTCTGAGATTCTGAATTTGGGGTTTTCATAAGCTGTAAGCCATAATCATCAAAATTATATCAAATAAAGGCTTGAAATATCTTACTTTGCTTGTAATGAGTCTATATAATATATTAGTTTCACCTTTTAAGTTGAATTACTGAAATTAATGAACTTTTGCACGATATTCTAATTTTTCGAGTTTCACCTGTACATATAAATATAGTCAAAGCATTAAGCTCCTTTCTAAATGTTATTTCACAATATTGTAAATGTTAGAAATTATTTAAAAATAAAAAGGCTACATAAATCAGATTAATGTGAACATAATGAAATGTTGATTGTTGAAATTATTTGACTCATATAATAACAATTGTACAAATAATAAAGCAACTATACAACACTGCAACAACCCTACATAGAGAAAATAGTCAAATGAATGCAGAGAACATGTTAGAAACAGTACAGTAAACTAGGATTAGACTCTCTGTTACTGTCACGTTCCTGTGTTGTCTGGCCTATGTTCTCCGTTTCACCTATCACATTCCATGTCACATTCCTTGTGGTCCGGTCCGTGTTTTCTGTTTCACTCAGCACGTCAACTTCCATGTCACGTTTTCCTTGTTGTCCGCCCCGTGTTTCACTGTCTGTGTATAAAACTACAATTCCCACAATTCCTGGCCTCTCTCACTGCCTGCACTCTTCATTGGTCTCACCTGTGTCTCGTTTAGTCGTCATTGTGTTTGTGTATTTAACCCGGTTTGTTTCACCATTCCCCTGTCGGTCTTTGATGTTTGTGGATGCCTGTCTCCGTGCTCCCCCTGATGTTTATCCTGCCTGTTCTACCTTTCATGTTTTCCGTGTTTCCAGGTTTTAGTGTCGTTTTACCCATCGTGGTCATTTTCTGTCACGATGCAGGAGGAGGCAGACAGTGGGTTGGATCCAAATGCAGTGTACTTTATTGTAAATCAAAGTGAGACAAAACAAACAGGAACAAAGGAAATGACCACGATGGGTAAAACGACACTAAAACCTGGAAACACGGAAAACATGAAACGTAGAACAGGCAGGATAAACATCAGGGGGAGCACGGAGACAGGCATCCACAAACATCAAAGACCGACAGGGGAATGGTGAAACAAACCGGGTTAAATACACAAACACAATGACGACTAAACGAGACACAGGTGAGACCAATGAAGAGTGCAGGCAGTGAGAGAGGCCAGGAATTGTGGGAATTGTAGTTTTATACACAGACAGTGAAACACGGGGCGGACAACAAGGAAAACGTGACATGGAAGTTGACGTGCTGAGTGAAACAGAAAACACGGACCGGACTGCAAGGAATGTGACATGGAATGTGATAGGTGAAACGGAGAACATAGGCCAGACAACACAGGAACGTGACAGTTACAGTTGGTATGATCAAGGTACGAACATGTGGGGCAGATAAACTGCTGCCCTCTCAAACACAGCACCAATCATTTTCCCAAAGCAAATCTTTGTTCAAAAATGGCAGTGCAACAAGCCCACATTGAGATGCAAAGGTACCAAATGTAACTTTAGTGTGCACCAGCAGTCTTACAGATTGCAAATATGGCGACCACTATTGATAAACTTGTGCATAAGAGCATGTTGTTTCTATTGCAAATTCACACAAACAGGCCATCAAACAAGTTGGTCATGACAAGCTAAACTTTGATTTTATTGAAAATCAAAAGACAAGGGCAGGAGATAAGACATTGTATTTATTGTATGATGAAAAATTGTATGTCTAAAACCCTTGGCTCTCTATTTTTCCTATATATAGCCTACTTTTTTGTTCTTATTTTGCAAGGGGATATTGGGATGCATACAGTAGCGTGTATGCATTTGGCATGGTTTCTCAGAATGTTATCTTGTCACTGTGTTTTTTACATTTTGTTAAGTTTGAATTTTTCGCTCAAAAGATACAGGCCAATTCTAATTATAAATACTTTTTTATTATTATTGGGCCAGCAAGAAGCAGAGGTTTCCAAAAATGTTTCCTTTTTGTGTATATCCTCAGAATGACCCAATATATAAGTATATCTAATTTGGTGATAATATCTCAATCTGTTCAAAAGTTATAACCATTGTAATAAATGTGGCCATACCCACTACATTTTGGCATACCGTTTGATGATGAAAAGTAAAAAATTCCTTTGATAACTTTTTACATTGGTACTCTGCTGAATCTTTCTTCAGTGGTTTGGTTCCGATTGGGCTAACAGCCTTCAACTAGTTTGAGAATGTAGTTTTTTTTAAATAATCTCAAGTATTGAATGATTGTTTTATTTTAAACCAATGGTACTTGAGGCAAAACATTTTCAGAATGAGGAGATCTACAGTATGGTATGAATAAACAGTTTCTTTGTGAAAAATAGGGGTATATACAACAATTAACATGCATGTAAAACACCATAGCACCTCCCGGTGGCCAGTTTCTTTCCAATTTTGCACAAACCTCTTGGGCCAAAAGATAAATAGGCATACCAAGTTTAATTCCTAATTTTATCCTACATAAAAGCTTATTGCCGATGGCAGCCATGATTTTAAAGATATGTGACTGTGCTCATAGACCTTGATGGCACCTTGGACATAGACAGTAGTGGGGGGCATTGGAACCATCCTGCCAAGTTTAGAATCTCTATAACTTAAGGTCTCTGACGCCCAGACACTTTTAGGGCAGAAACATTTTTCTTTTCATATTAATAATCTCTTATCATGTGTCTCCCTCTGGTGGACAAAAATAGTATTACAGCTTTCATACGATATAAATGGCTGTTTATTTAAAATGTGCTGTTATCACCCGTTCATCATAAATCAATGACATTTATTATGATTCCTCAGAATGTCCTGTTTTCCATATTTACACAGTTTTGTGAAGTTAGGCATTTGTGCCAACAAGATACAGGACTATTAGTCATAGTGGGCCACATGGGTCAAATATATTGGATTGTTTCTTCTAGATGATTTAATGGATCAAAATTCTTTCGATAATTTTTTGCCACTAGTGCTGACCTGGGCCAAGTTTGGTGAAGATCTGATAAAAGCACTAGGAGGAGTTCGAAAAAGTTGTGTTTTCAGTAAATTAGAATAGCAGAAACATTTTATAAAATGAAATAAAATGAATCGGTTACCTAACGTAACCTCGGTTCTCTCTAGACGAGGGAACGAGTATTGCATAAGCTAGCTTACGCTACGGGAAAGATTAATCTTTTCTGAGATATTGAAGCCAAAAAATTATCCTTAATTTTGTATCATTTGTCAACGCAGTGCAGCAATTGCAGACCTTGAGCGGGCTAGCTAGCGAGCTCATTGGTTGCTCTGCGGCAACTGCTGCAGCCTATAGACGAACTTGGGTGAACTCGCTTCCAATGAGAGGCGTCTGCGCGCTTACTGCATCAAAGCCCGCCAAAATGGGCGTGGCTAGAGTGCATATAAGCGTAGTTCGTAGGCTGGAACCCTGGTTTTCATTGAATGAAGCGAAAGTCGCTCGTAGCGCGAGCACGGCTGGCTACGCAATACTCATTCCCTCGTCTAGAGAGAATCGAGGTTACGTTAGGTAACCGATTCGTTCTCTTACGAGAGGTTCTCTCGTATTGCGTAAGCTAGCTTACGCTACGGGAACCCATTGTCAACGCCGTGTGCGCCAAGCATCCACTGCATGAGCCCCGGGGGTGGGGGGACCCGGGGGAGCCCTTGTGAGTGGGGAAATAATATTTGGCCGGCAAGAGTGCGGGCCAGTGTGTGTGTAATACATAAGTACATTGTGGGAAGGGAACGACAGAGCGGCGGTGCCGGTCTGTGTGGAATGAGTCCCATCAGTGCAGCTCACCAGGGGAGCTGTAGCGTATTAAACCGCTAGTAGTTTTGCCTGCAGGGCGGGCACTTCCAGATTGTAAAATCTGACAAAGGTGGAGGGGGAAGCCCAGCCCGCTGCCACACATATGTCGTGAATGGAAATCCCGCTGGACCATGCTCACGATGAGGCCATGCCTCTAGTGGAGTGAGCCCTAATGCCCAACGGGCATGGCAGGTCTTTTGACGCGTATGCGGCAGCAATAGCGTCCACTATCCATCTAGACAGTGTCTGTTTCGAGGCGGCGAGACCTTTGGTGCGCCCTCCGAATGAAACGAAAAGCTGCTCAGAGCGTCTGAAAGAGGCGGAGCGCGCAGTATACAATCTCAGTGCTCTGACTGGGCAAAGGAGATTGGCGTCGCGTTCGCTATCGGATGCTGGCAGCGCCGATAGGGAAATGACCTGTGCTCTGAAAGGAGTACCGATCACCTTGGGAACATAGCCGTGTCTAGGCTTTAAAATGACCTTGGAGTCACTTGGTCCAAACTCAAGACACGCAGCGCTGACAGACAGCGCGTGACGGTCTCCCACACGTTTGACTGATGACAGGGCAGTCAGAAAAACGGTTTTGAGTGAAAGGTATTTCAAATCCACGGATTGAAGCGGTTCGAAAGGGGGGCTTTCATAGTTTCGAGAACTATAGAAAGATCCCAGATAGGAACCGATGGGGGGCGCGGGGGTTCATCCTTCTAGCTCCCCTGAGGAAGCGGATGACCAGCTCGTTTTTTCCCAGTGACTGGCCGTGCAGGGGTTCAGCGAACGCCGCGACGGCCGCCACATACACTTTGAGCGTGGATGGGGATCTGCCCTTATCCAGCAGCTCTTTGTAAAAACACGAGCAGCGGCGACACCCCACATGTCCGTGGGTCCAGGTCTCTGTCAGTGCACCATTTTGAAAACACAGACCATTTTGACGCATAGAGTCTTCTCGTGGAAGGGGCTCTAGCGTGTATGGTGGTGTTTATTACCCCTTCTATCAGAGCGACGGGTAGTCGTTGATCACCCACGCGTGCAGCGCCCAGCGCTCTGGGTGGGGATGCCAGATCGTGCCGCGAGCTTGAGAGAGGAGATCTGCTCTCACTGGGATGGGCCACGGCGCTGTCAGTGACAGCTGCGTAAGCTTCGGGAACCATGTCTGATTCTCCGAACGCGGGGCTATGAGGAGCACCAAGTGACGCGTTTCCCTGATCCTCTGCATTACCTGTGGCAATAGCGAGACGGGAGGGAAGGCGTAAAGCCGGCGGTTGGGCCAGTCCTGGGCCAGCGCGTCCTCGCTTTTCGAGAAAAATATTGGGCAGTGAGAGTTCTCTTCTGACGCAAAGAGGTCTATCTCTGCTCTGCCGAATATGCGCCATAACTTCTGGACTGTTTGAGCGTGCAGGGACCATTCCCCTGGGGGAATATTGTCTCTGGACAGTCTGTCTGGGCCGTCGTTCAGGTGGCCTGGCACGTGCGTCGCCCTCAGCGAGCGCAGGTGGCACTGGGACCAACTCAGTATGCGTTTCGTCAGATGGAAGAGGTTCCTGGATCTGACACCGCCCTGGCGGTTTAGGTAGGATACCACAGATCTATTGTCCGAACGGTCCAGGACGTGGTGACCCTGAATGACCGGGAGAAAGCGCACAAGCGCATACTCGACCGCTATCATTTCCAGACAATTTATGTGAAGGAGCTTTTCCTGAACTGACCATAGGCCAAAAAAACCAGAGAGCCCTCGCAGACCGCGCCCCAACCCGTGTTGGACGCGTCTGTCGAGATGACTTTTCGGCGAGATACAGCTCCCATCGTCACTCCCCGCTGATACCATTCGGCCACTGTCCAGGGCTGCAGAGCTGAAATACAGGTGTGAGTCACCTTGATCGGCTGGCGGCCTGTGGCCCAAGCCCGGCGAGACGCGCGGGTGTATGCACAGTAAACCCAGCTGAAGTACTGCTGCGGCTGAGGCCATGTAACCTAGCACTCTCTGAAATTTTTTCAGAGGCGTGAGGCTGTTCATCTGAAAGGACGCGGCTAGTCGCTGAACACGGCGCGCGCTGTGCAGATAAGCGAGCCGTCATTGCCACGGAGTCTAGTTCTATTCCAAGGAAGGAAATTGCCTGACTGGGCTGTAGTGAGCTCTTGGTCCAATTGACTGCAAGACCCAAACTGTTCAGATGGCTGAGGAGAACTGTTCTGTGAGACAGAAGCTCCGTATGTGACTGTGCCATAATCAGCCAGTCGTCCAAATAGTTCAGAATTCGCAAGCCCTGACTCCGCAGGGGTGCGAGCGCCGCATCCATGCACTTCATGAAAGTACGGGGTGCTAAAGACAGGCTGAAGGGAAGGACGGTGTATTGATAAACCTGGCCGTCGAAGGCAAATCTCAAGAATGGCCTGTGACGGGGAATTATCTGAATCTGAAAATAGGCATCTTTCAGATCGAGAGAGATAAACCAGTCCCCCTGGCGCGTATGCGTGAGGAGTTTCCTGATTGTAAGCATTTTGAACGGTCTTTTTGCAAGCACCTTGTTCAAAACCCTGAGATCTAATATTGGTCTGAGGCCGCCATCTTTCTTGGGAACAAGAAAATAACGGCTGTAAAACCCCGACTCGCTCAGCGAAGGCGGCACTTTCTCTATGGCCCTTTTGCACAGAAGGTTTGCTATTTCTGAACGAAGCATGCAGGCTGCTTCCGTGTTCACAATAGTTTCGAGCCGCGCTCTGAAGCGAGGAGGGCGGCGATCGAACTGTAGCAAATAGCCCTGTTTTATTGTGCTTAACACCCATTTGGATATCCCTGGGATAGCTTCCCACGCTTTGAAGCGTAACGCTAGAGGGTGAATGGCCAAATCGCCCTGATTGCCGCACACAGCGCGCTGAACAGAATGTGTGAGCGCGCTTACTGTGCTTATGCATGACTGCTCGCAGACAGCAGGGACAGGCTGTTCTGTGAGTGACTTCCCGATTGAGGTGAATGGGGAAAGAGTCACATCTGTTAAGTGATGCGCGAGCATAGTCACGGGCACAGGACTTACATACAGAGAAGTGTTTGCTGGCTGTGTGACAGAGCGGGCAGAGAATGGGCGCGCGCACGTATTCGTGAGCGCGTTTATTGACTCTAACACTCGAGCGGGCTGTGTCCGCTTTATGTGAGTGGGCTCTGATCGGGACACGGGAAGTGTAATGCTTGTGTGTAGAGGTGAACACTGGATTGTGGGCACATTTTCTACACAAGGCTGGTCGTGTGACAGAGCGGCCAGAGAAGGGGCGCGCGCACGGATTGGTGGGCGCGTTTATTGACTCTAACACTCGAGCGGGCTGTGTCCGCTTTATGTGAGTGGGCTCTGATAGGAACACAGGAAGTGACCAGCCTCCTGCACGACCAGCCTCCTTGTGTGTAGGGGTGAACACTGGATTGTGGGCACATTTTCTACACATAAGGCATGTTTGATCTTTACAAGATTTCTTTGGGTCGCCGTGAAAACGGCGTTTGAGTGCAGGCAAGCGGGCAGTATCACCGGCTTGTTGGCTGCTGAATCCACCACTGCAGTAGCCTGAGAGAAGGGGACTGACAGAGGGCGAAGCTTTGACGGCTGTCCGGCTGCGGCGGGACTGAGCCGTCGTTTTCTCAACAAAGCTAGGAGGACTTCGGTTGCTCAGGTTTCAACGCAATCTTAGGCCGAGGCCCGCGGGGGGGCGGCGGTCTGCGGCGGCTGTCTGAGCGCGACCTAGGGCAGCCGCCCTGTCGACGCTGAAAAGTCTGGCTTTGCTGAGCTGGGCGCTGTGAAGAGGCTCGTGCAGGAGGCTGGTCACGTGGGCGGCCTGCAGAGGAGCTAGCGCGACGAGGCAGGAAGAGATTCATGGCTTGGGTGGCTTTCTGGACTTCCGTGAAACGGTCAACAATGCCACTAACCACGGAACCGAAGAGACAGGACGGAGAGAGCGGCGCGTTTTCCGTCGCGCTCCTTAGATCTGAAACAGCCTCTGGGTGTCCGCCTTTCTCATCCCATTCTCGAAGGAGGTCCGCTTGGAGGATCTGTAAGACGGCCATGGAATGCAGAGCAGATGCGGCTTGGCCGGCGGCGGCATAGGCGCGGCCAACACAGGCGGAAGTAGTTCTGCAGGCCTAGATGGGAGCACTCATTTAGACCGCCATCTCGCGGAGGGCGGGCAAAGGTGTGCTGCTACCGAATCCTCTGGATTCCTGGGCCGAGGAGGAGGCTTGGGAGCCTGACCATTCCTCGCTGTCCGAAGCCATGATGGAACAGCAACCCTTATCCTCCGCCTCGTCATCCCAGATGGCAGCAGTGCGGCCGCTCGGCGGCAACTGCGCGTCCCGGGGGGCAGGGAGGGTGAAAACGGGACTCGAGGGAGAGGCTCCGGTGAGGCAGTCGCTTCTAACACCGGTTCCGGCAGCCTTTGGGAGCGGCGCTTCTTATTGCGCGGCGAAACGAAAGGCGGCGCGGCGGCTTCAGTTTTGCATGCTTCGAGTCGAGCCCGCAGGGTCGACATCGGAAGCTCCTCGCAGAGGTCGCATCCGCCGTCAGCGAGGGCGAGCTCTGCATGTTCCCGTCCCAGGCAGAGAGCGCAGATGAGGTGGCAGTCTCCGGTGCTGAGAGGAGCGCGGCATGAGCCGCAGGAAGTGCGAGGCATCTTTAAAAAGACGCTCGATACTCTTTTTGTGAAGTTCGCTGAGGAACTTAGCTTGCTCTAAAAAAGGATACGTCGCCGGATGGCGTAGCTCGCAGGATGGCTGAAAGTGGCGAAGACGGCTGGCTTCTTCGAACACTGTCCAAGCTTGCTAGATGCCCCTCGAACGGCGATGCGGCTTCCAGTTCAGAGATGCGAAGAGCTTCGCTGAAGAGATGAAAATCAGGGTTCCAGCCTACGAACTACGCTTATATGCACTCTAGCCACGCCCATTTTGGCGGGCTTTGATGCAGTAAGCGCGCGGACGCCTCTCATTGGACGCAAGTTCGCCCAAGTTCCTCTATAGGCTGCAGCAGTTGCCGCAGAGCAACCAATGAGCTCGCTAGCTAGCCCGCTCAAGGTCTGCAGTTGCTGCACTGCGTTGACAAATGATACAAAATTAAGGATAATTTTTTGGCTTCAATATCTCAGAAAAGATGAATCTTTCCCATAGCGTAAGCTAGCTTACGCAATACGAGAGAGCCTCTCGTAAGAGAACTGAGATATACATTTTGTAGGACTTGACGCAAGGATTTAGAGGTAAAAAGCATTTTGATTTTAATATGCTCTGATGCGGAGTAATTAGCAAAAAGGTAAATGTTTTATTATAGCACCACCTTGTAGCGGCCTAGGAGGAGTTCGAAAAAGTATGTTTTTCAAATTATGCAAATTAGTGCAGAAATTTTCATGACGGAAATTAAATCGGAGATATAAGTTTCATAGACCTTGAATCAAGGATTCAGTGGAAAAAATTATTTTGATCCTAGCTCAGGTTTGTGTGTGGGAGTAGTGGGGGGGATTTCTGACCATTCCACCAAGTTTGGTGTCTCTGCGACGCCCAGACACTTTTAGGACAGAATTAATTTTTTATAAATAATAATAATAATAAGAAGAAGAAGAAGAAGAAGAAGAAGAAGAAGAAGAAGAAGAAGAAGAAATTCGGCACAAATCCAATAGGGTTCCCGCACCTTCGGTGCTTGGACCCCTAAAATTCCTTACAATTACAATAGGTTTCTATTCAGCCTTCGGGCTTGAACCCTAATAATAATTATTATTATAATTTTTAACACATTCACCCATTAATAAGGCATTCATCATGCTTGAAAACTCAAGAAACTTGACACACACATCAGACCTGCATAAAAAGTTAAAATAACATAAAAGTTATGTAGTGTTTAGGCTTGGGTATAGTTGAGGAGCTCTACCGCTCCTCTAATTGTTGGAATGAAGTTGCTTAGATGTGCACAAGATTTGGTATGGCTACTGCTCTCATGTTAGACAAAGTTCACTTGGTTGTATTTGACTCTGTCCAACAGAAAGTCAGCCATGTTGGATGAGTGTGGGATTGTCAAATTTTCCTGCAGTGTTTTGAGGGGCTTACGATGGCTGAAATCTTATGAAAGTTTACACGTATATTTGTCTAGGACATCTTTTGATTTGATATTGCAATTCAGAATAGACATGCCTCGTCGGTTCCACAGCACCCCCTTTTTTGTAAATGCATATTTCATCTTTCAAAACTCTTGAAACTCGGCACACACATCTGACAAGATTTTATAATTCTATTGTCATTTATCTTGGGTGTGGCCAGTGGACTCCACAGTGCCCCCTAACATTTCGAATGAGTTAATTGCTGTGGTTGCCACAGAGTTTGTCTGCTATTCACAAGTTTTGGTGAGGACTTTGTCATGGTGAGAACAGACACATTTCCCATTGGCTTGTATTAGCTCGGCCCAACAGGAAGTCAGACATTCTGGTGCAATATTATGCTCAACGAAAGTTTGATGCAGCCACTCCGTGTCCATTCATGATGCTGCATGTGCTGTTTAGTGGCAAGTCTGTGAGAAAACCTTTTCTGTGACGAAGTTTAATAAAATCCCAATAGATCTTAGCATTCGCACATGGAGGGAAAACACGAGCAAAGAGAGTAATATGTTTTGTTCTTTGTGTTATTTGTTATTAACATTTGTATTGATTCCATATGCAGAAACCAATAAACACAACATAAAAACCCCTCACCTGAACACCCCCCCTTGACACAAACACGCATTACAGTGGTCTCTTACAATTATAAAAAAAATTAGAAACAAACTAAAAAATACTTTTAAAAAAAAAACAAGAGTGCACATACACATCAAACTAAAAATTTTAAATAAAATAATCCCTCTCCACTGCCCCTCCCCAAGAATCCTCCAAAAAATCGAAATACCCACTCCACTTCCTATTAAACAAATCCAACTTTCTCAACATTCTGTAGATCGCCTCCTCAAATGCCACAACCTCACTCATCACTCTCTGCACCACTCCCGAAACGAGGGTGTCCCAGCCATCTTCCACCCCTTGAGTATTATTCTCCTGGCCACAATAACTCTGGCCAGGACCTAACCTATCAATTGACTATCCCCAAAATGAATGACTTCCCCATCACCCAGAATGCAGAATCTGGGGCAAAATGAAAACCGTATGTCCAACACATCACACATAAATCCCTGAATCTTCAATCAAAAATCCTGTATTTTAACAAATCCCCAAAAAACATGGGTTCTTCTGATTGGCATCGCCAGCAGGTTGATGTGTCTTTAAGACCAAGTCTATACAACCTAGATGGGGTCCAATATAATCCAATCTTAAATTGGATTAGACTTATCCTTGAATCTCTAGATGTAGACTTGATGTTTTTTAGAATCTTAGCCCACACTCCCTCCTCCAATACCAAATTTAAATCTCTCTCCCATAATCTCTTGAGAGAAGATGAAGCTCAATCCCCCAGACTCTGAATTAACAGGGAGTAATACACTGATGCCTCAAGACCTTTTCCAAAAGCATCTATCACCACCAGTATCTGCCCTTTCAGGGGGGTGTATGCTACTCCCAAAAATAGTACAGAGCAGATGGCGCAGCTGTAAGTACCTGAAGAACTAAGATTTAGGAATCCTAAAATGTTGGACCAAATTTTCAAATGATCTCAACCCACCACTCTCATATAGGTCACTGAGTGTATTAACACCCTTCTCAATCCACTCAGACCAGCAGAAAGGGGACTCACCAATATGCAACTTTGGATTTAGCCATATGCTCGAGGCAACATTTAAATAAATGTCTGAATTAAATACTTAGGACACTTTTGTTGATTGTGCGTACAGATGCAAGATAACAGGTTGCGACTTAACATCTCCAGTTAGTTTAATAGAAAGGCTTTGTAATAGTAAAATAGGGCAATATCTTTCTGTTCACTTCCAAACCAGGGAGGGGCTCTCTCAGGTGGAAGTGACCAATGAGCTAAATGTCTGAGACCGAATGCATAATAATAAAACAAAATATTGGAGAGATTGTAGCAGGTAGTTGAATTTTGGAGTACAGTTCATTTTAATAACATTAACCTTCCCTATCATCAATAAATGTAATGAAGCCAACCTACTCACATCACTCGAAAAACGTTTTATTAAAGGGTCAAAATTAACATAATTTTGCTGGGAATAAAATTCCCAAAAACATAATGCGCTGTTTGGGCCATTGTGTAACGTGTTTGGGAAGTCAAGAGAAGGCAGACGGGAGGTGCAGATCCAAACGCAGCTTTTATTTGGCAATAAACAAACTCAGGAACAAATGAAAAGTCCATGATGGGAAAATAAACTAAATATGGGAAAAACATAAAGGGGCTAAACAGGTTGGGGAAACATCCATAAAGGGCAGGGAAACCTCGAACGGAAACAGAGAACCCGAAGAACATGGAACGCGAACATGCAACGAAACAACGAATGACAAAGGAAAGGGAAAACAACAGGGTTTAAATAGACAGACACGGTAATAACAAAATCACGAACAGGTTGCGGACAATAATGCTGTGACAGTGGTGATGAGGGCCGGGAAAGACGGGAAGTGTAGTTTATACAAGGACAGTGAAACACGGGGCGGACAACAAGGAAAACGTGACATGGAACATGATCAGTGGAGAGTGAGACAGAAAACACAGGGCAGACAACACGGGATCGTAACACATTGAAAGGCACCTGGTTGAAAAGCAGTTACTGGGCAGTATGCTTTCAGAACCAAAGCTTCGGATTTATCCCGAAAATTTAGAAAAGGAATGAATAAATCTGTAGAGGCAAGGCATAGATCTTGTGGGGTCGGAGACAAATAATAAAATATCATCTGCGTAAAGTAAAAGCTTATGCGCCACGCCTCCCGCTGTCACCCTTGGAAAATCATTCTCCTTTCTTATTGCGGCTGCTAATGGTTCAAGGCCAAGACAGAACAATAATGGGGAAAGAGGGCAACCCTGCCAAGTGTCCCTATTCAGAGTAAAATAATCTGAAATTAATCAATTTATTTGTACCACCACTACAGGGTGTCTATAAAGTAATCAATCCAATACTGTAAAATTATTTCCGAACCTGTATATTTCCAGCATCTTAAAAAGATAATCCCATTCTGCCATATCAAACACATTTTCGGCGTTAAGTGAGATGGCAGCGACCAGATTCTGGTCATTCGCCACAGACCACATGATATTAATCAGATGCCTAATGTTGTCAGAAAAGCTGCGACCCCTAATAAACCCCACCTGATAACTTAATTGGTTAGCCAGAATTTTTGCCAAAATCTAGCTGGATCAGGTAAACTGGACGGTAACTATTACACACAATTGGATCTTTTTTTAAAAACAGACTGATCCAGGCTTGTGCCATGGTTGGCGGAAGCTTTCCATTCTTTAATGACTCTGTATAAACTTCTAACAAAAGTGGAGCCAATTCTGTATCATAAGATCTAAAAAAAAACAGCATCAAAGCAATCTGGCCCCGGAGCCTTGTCAGCAGGCAGGGCCTTAATTACCTTGTCAAGCTCCTCCAAGGTTATCTCAGATTCAATAATTTGTTTTTGCTTGGTCGTCAATTTAGAGAGTTCTAATGGTTCCACAAAGTTTCTAATATCTTCATCAATAGACGAAGACGTGGAACTATAAAGATCAAAATAGAATTCTTTAAAGGCATTATTAATATCAATGGCCGAGGTAAAAATTTCACCACTAGCAGATTTCACTGAGGGATTGGTAGAAAAAGACTGCTTTATATATCTAGCCAAAAGCTTCCCTGCTTTGTCCCCTGATTCGAAATATGACTGTCTTGCCCTGAATAACCAAAACTCCACTTTCCGTGACAAAATAGTATTATATTTGTATTTCAATCGGGTCAATTCTCTAAGGCCATCAGACAACATTCGGCACTTCAGCTCTGCCTCTGCACTTTAAATATTCTTTTCCAACTCCACGAGATATCGTGCTTTGGATTTTTTGGTGAATGAGGCATACTGTATGAGCCGACTCTTAAGAACTGCCTGAAGTGCCTCCCAAGCCATGCCCACAGAGGATACTGAGGACCAGTTTGTCTCCATATAAACATTGATTTCAGTCTTTAACATTTGTTGGAAAACAGGATTTTGCAAAAGGGATACATTTAAGCGCTAACTATATGATTACTTTTTCTCCATATGACACCTGACACTCAAAATAAGCTGTAGAACAAGAGCGTAATGCACTTTGTAATTATTTTTGATTAATTGCATATTGCACCGCTCGCTTTGAACGTAGATATTAAATACACTGCAAATGAGCAACATGAGAGGAGGGAACGAGTATTGCGTAAGTAGCTTACGCTATGGGAAAACTCCGTTTCTCGAGAAATATTGAAGTCTTTATGTAAAACGCATTGCAGCTGCACAGCAGACAGCAATGAGCGAGGCAGCTCGGTCATTGGCTGTGCTGCGGCAACTTGCTCGAACCAATGGCGGGGCGACTCTGAACGCGCGACCAATGGGCGCGCGCTTCGCGCTCGCGCGCTCAGAGCCCGCCAAGATGGCCGTGGCTAGGGCTATATATTAGGCGCCCCGTCATGAGAGTTCTTTAGGTTCAATCGACTGACGCGAACTGACCAAGCACAAGCACGGCAGCTTACGCAATACTCGTTACCTCCTCTCAGGAAACCGAGGCTACGTTAGTAACCGAGTCGTTCCCTCTCGAGAGGTCTCTCCTATTGCGTAAGTAGCTTACGCTATGGGAACACCATGCAAAACGCCGTGCGTGCTGACTTCGCTCTATAAAGCCAGAGGCAGATGCCTGAGCCTTAAAGCAAAGTGATTATTCAACGAGCCGGCCAACGGCGAGCTATATAATGGGCCCCAAGGTGGCCCATGGTGGGGCGCTCATTGTAAAAACATAAGCACATATCTTATGTACTGATTTTGTTTTACTTACTGATATGCATAAAAAACCCTCTAAGTCAGTCAGAGACGGACCTTATAAGGGAGGAGATAATGCTCAGCAAATACATACTCCAGTTCACACTACAGTCAGGCTGATAGAATGTCGGAATGCCATGAGGGGACCTGTAGGTTATAAAACCTGATAAATGTCGAAGGCGAGGCCCAGCCTGCCGCCGCACAAATATCTTCAATGGGTATCACACTCGACCACGCCCACGAGGAGGCCATGCTCCTCGTAGAGTGAGCTCTGACGCCTAAGGGGCATTGAAGGCCCTTGGCTTCATAAGCCAGCGCTATAGCATCCACTATCCAGCGCGATATTCTTTGCTTTGAAACTGCGAGACCTTTAGTGCGGCCGCCAAAGCATACGAATAATTGTTCCGTCTGTCTGAACGGGGCAGAACGTTCCAAATATACTCTGAGCGCCCTGACCGGGCAGAGTAAATTAGCGTCGCTTTCGTCTGCTGGAGACGATAGCGCTGCCAGAGATATAACCTGTACTCTGAAGGGTGTGGAAATCACTTTAGGAATATACCCGTGCTTTGGCCTAAGTACAACTCTGCAGTCGTTAGGTCCAAATTCCAGGCAAGCAGCGCTTGATGACAGCGCGTGCAGGTCGCCCACTCTCTTGACTGAGGCGAGCGCCAGCAAGAGCGCAGTTTTGAGCGAGAGCTGTTTAAGGTGCACGGTTCGGAGTGGTTCGAACAGGGCACTCTTGAGTGCGTCCAGGACCGTGGCCAGGTCCCAGATCGGCACCGAGGGGGGTGAGGAGCTCTGATGCAAAATTGATTCTCAGACCCAGGCATTCTAGATGGCTGATAATCCAAGATCTGTGCGTTGTCAACTGACTCTCTGATTGTGCTATGATTAGCCAATCGTCGAGGTAATTCAGTATTCGCACTCCCCGCTGTCTCAGGGGGGAAAGTGCTGCGTCCATACATTTCGTGAATGTACGGGGGGCCAGTGATAGGCCGAATGGTAGTACTGTGTACTGGTATGACTGTCCCTCGAAAGTGAATCTCAGAAAAGGCCTGTGATGAGGCGCTATCGTGATGTGAAAGTAAGCGTCTTTCAAATCCACTGATAGGAACCAATACCCGGGGCGAACTTGCGCGAGGATATGTTTGGTCGTTAACATTCTGAACGAGCGAATCATTAAAGCTTTGTTCAGATGTCTGAGATCTAGGATGGGGCGGAGGCCGCCGTCCTTTTTCGGGACGAGAAAATAGTGGCTGTAAAAACCCGCCTCGCTCATAGAGGGAGGGACAGTTTCTATAGCGCCCTTCTCTATCAGTTTGAGCACCTCGGTGCGTAGAACATGTGAAACATCTTTCCTCACTTTCGTCTCGACCACCGCTGAAAAGCGGGGTGGTCTGCGAGCGAATTGAAGCGAGTAACCGTGTTTTATTATGTTCAAAACCCATTTCGGTATGTCTGGGATTTTTTCCCAGGCTTTTGCTCGCACAGATATGGGCTGAATGCTGGCTGGGGGCGTGTCGCAGTGACGTATGGGCCCCACCGGTGAATCACCTTGTGCTAACACTGAGCTTACAGCTCTCAGAAGCGCGGGCGCGCGCTGAGCAGCTTTGTTGAGTGCCGAGTGCAGGGGTGCGTGTGAGATTACAGGCACGCGTGCTATCTCCATAATGCTCGCAGCATGAGCTGGAGAAATGTTCGAAACTGTATCGACAGTGTTTACGGGTGGGGGTGCATACATTGTAATAGGCACGCGCGCCACTTTCATAAAGCTTCCCGCTCTTAGCGGGGAGTTTCTTGGCTCGCGCGTCGCATCTGTGATGCTCGCGGCATGAGCCAGAGAACTGTTTGAAACTGTATTGGCAGCACTTATGGGTGGGGGTGCATATACTGTAGTAGGCACGCGCACCACTTTCATAAAGCCTCCCGCTCGCGGCGGGGAGTTTCTGGCCATGCATACAGTGTTTGTGTGTAGGGGTGCATGCATGACAGCAGGCACGCGCGCTACCTTTATAGTATTTCCTGCTTTTACTGGAGAAGTGTTTATAACTGTGGGAACAGTGCTTGTGTGTAGTGGTGCATACATGACAATAGGCACACGATCTACATTTATGGGGCGTCCAACTGGAGCTGGGGAAGTATTCGGCACTGTTTGGACAGTATTGATATGTGGGAATGCGCACTTTAGTGTGGACATGTGACCCCTTTGTATGGGCCCCACTGGCGAATCGCCTTGTGCTAACACTGAGCTTACAGCTCTCAGAAGCACGGGCGCGCGCTGAGCAGCTTTGTTGAGTGCCGAGTGCAGGGGTGCGTGTGAGATTACAGGCACGCATGCTATCTCCATAATGCTCGCAGCATGAGCTGGAGAAATGTTTGAAACTGTATCGACAGCGTTTACGGGTGGGGGTGCATACATTGTAATAGGCACGCGCGCCACTTTCATAAAGCTTCCCGCTCTTAGCGGGGAGTTTCTTGGCTCGCGCGTCGCATCTGTGATGCTCGCGGCATGAGCCAGAGAACTGTTTGAAACTGTATGGGCAGCGCTTATGGGTGGGGTTGCATATACTGTAGTAGGCACGCGCGCCACTTTCATAAAGCCTCCCGCTCGCGGCGGGGGGTTTCTGGCCATGCATACAGTGTTTGTGTGTAGAGGTGCATGCATGACAGCAGGCACGGGCGCTACCTTTATAGTATTTCCCGCTTTTACTGGGGAAGTGTTTATAACTGTGGGAACAGTGCTTGTGTGTAGTGGTGCATACATGACAATAGGCACACAATCTACATTTATGGGGCGTCCATCTGGAGCTGGGGAAGTATTCGGCACTGTTTGGATAGTATTGATATGTGGGAATGCGCACTTTAGTGTGGACATGTGACCCCTTTGTGACACAAGCAGAAATGACTCTTTTTGTGATTTTTGTGTGTCGCCGTTAAAACGGCGTTTGATTGCAGGTGAGCGAGTTCTGTGACTGGCCCATTGACTGCTGTACAGACATTTCCAGCCGCCTGTAAGGGGACTGGGTAATGTTTTACACGTTTTGGAGAGAGTGGTCCGGCTTTTGCGAGACACGCACTCTCTCTAGTTCGTCGTAAACTTCGGGGAAGAAAGGGGAGGGTCTCTGCCGAGGGGCCTGCCGGCGCCCCTGTAGGAACCACTCGTCCAGCCGGTTGCGGGCGGGTTCTTCCGGAGAAGACCAGTCGAGCCCGAGGTCTTCCACGGCTTTTAGATAGGATGCGGACGATCTCCGAGTCCATGCTGGTGCCCGTGCTCGTGTCCGCTAATGTCGACGGCGCGGGGTCGAAGGCCGAGCCCGGTCAGTCATCGGATGCAGCGTCAATGGAAAGGCTGTCATTCTTTTCACCGTCGTCCCCTGACGCGCCGAACGAGACGAGACCCACCGCTCTGTTGGAGGGGTGCTGGTCCGCCTGCGTGAAATGGACTGGTGGTGGGGAGTTCTCGGGTAGTGGTGAAGCACGCGGGGACTGGCCACTACACTATGAAAACTTGCCTGTGAAAGAAATTAGCAACAATACCTGCTACTCATTTATTGAATATATGTTTAGACAAGACACTCCATCGAAAAATCACAGTACTACAAAAAACGTTCTTTAATTATCTGCAACACATTTGTGACACACGAAATGTTTCTGGAAACAAATATCAATTATTCTTTTACAAATGTGACTGATATTGTCTGGAACATTGTAAAATTGGATGCCTGTTTGAGATCTTTTTGGCCACATCACAAGAATATACCCTGACTAGCACCCAAAATAGTTAGTCTTAACTTCCCTTAACTTTTCCCATTCATTCTCTATGGTAGTGTCTTACACTACGGATGCAATATATTTGTGGCCACACGTCAACATGAGTGGCGCTGTCCCGCATTTTCGTATGGTAAGGGAGACAGACAGGCGCAGTTAATGTCAATCAAAACAAATACAATGAAATCTGAATGATAAAGTGAAGTACAATAACGTTACATATTTACCAGTGAGTTATTAGCTTACCTTTTTCATTTCCATAATTGTGAATGGAAGCTAAGTTACTGTTAAACATCGCTAAGGACATTAGCTCATATTGATAACATTACTGTTTTGTTTGTCTGAAATGACCACAATTATATCACTATTCTGGTACAGGTATCACTTTTCAACTTTGTATGTTTACTAATTAATTTATCTATACTGCACCTTTCAATATAGGTAATACAAATATATTATAACATTCATGCTAAAACATAATTCTAAGACACTAAGATCTACATGTGAACTAACATTACATCTCTTATCAGTATTTTTAGTAGTATTACTATGTAGTATGTGTTATTAATAATTACATATCACATGTTACTTTCATTAATATTTGTTTTATCTCTATCAACTAAATTAGTCTTTATTAATTTTTTTTTTAAATGTGCTTTAAATCTACAGGATGAAGAAGATAGAGTTCTTTCCTGTAAGGAGGACAGTTCAGTTTAGAAGAGGCCCATCACGGCATTTAAGACAGGACCCCTCCGCTGAGGCAATGACTATAAAAAACAACCCCTCCCTGCAAGACAAATCTGCACCTCAACGGGAGGAGGTTGTCAAGGCCAATGCTCACTCTGAGGTGCTCCCGAGAGGAGGTGATGTATCTGACAGGCAGGAGGTGTTAGGAGAATTCATCCTCCAGTTTGGCAAATACAAAGGCAAGTCCTTTCGTTGGCTGCTGGAGAATGATGTTGGCTACACCTTGTACCTCACCAGTAAGGTTGAACAGGAGGAGAATGCTGGACAGTTCAACCAAGTCGGCCCACAAAGGACAGCGTACTGTTTTTCTTGAGTACTCCAGGAGCTTCAAGGAAGTTGAGGACCTTCGTAGGTTCCTCTCCAAGAGACCTGTAGTACCTGTTGTGGCAAGAGAAAAAGACAACCTTGTTGGCTTTGGGGCCAAAGCTCAAAACACCTGGGAGGAGATATGGAAAAGCAGAGCTGATGGGTACGCTGCATTCATCATGACGACAAAGTGTTTCCCTGGCAGTAAAATGCACAAGCTCCAGCAGTACCTGTTGAGGCAGAGCCTGCTGCTGACTACATCTGCAGCTCCTCCCCCCACGGTTGTTTCTGCCCCAAAGCCAACTGTCACCTCAACCATGACCTGTGATCTTCCAGGTTAGTTCAAAATATTAAATCTTCTCCTGGTCCTGGTCCTTTGGTCATAAATAATGGCATCTAAGTTCCTTTCTCAGTGATGGAGGATGATGAGGATTTGGAGAATGAAATGATGAGCCTGTCCCCTTCAAAGTTCCTCACCCAGCTCAGTGAATGAACCAAAAGCCTGTATTTTTAAATCTTTTCATCTATCCAGTCTGTTACATTTCACTGTAATGTGCTCTTCCACAGGTTCACCAGCAGCAGCATTAATTAGATTATCCACAGCGCAAGGTTTTGCTCCATCGGTTTGGAAGGATGACTTTGTTGAACCACAACAGGATTATTCTTCCATATTATAGTTTATTATTTTGGCCGTGTTCTGGCCTGTTCTGACGCTTGTGTTCTTTTGTTCTACAAATAAATGTTCTAAGGGTTTAACATAACAGCGAAGAGGGTAAGCGTGCATGAGTTCTCTTTTTGTAAGCATGTTTAAAGTTTGTCTTAAGATTTTGGCATGTTACATTAAAGTATGAATCTTAATTTGGATATTATCTAACCAGCCAAATTTAGAATGTTATACAAACCATGCCAAATTCTTGACTGTGTTATTGTTAGCACAATTATAGTTTATTGGTGAGCTAGGCCATAATGAGGGAAGAGTAACACTTTTTCCTCAACAGTACAAAGAAGACCAGAAGCTACGCTGTCAAGAACTCCTGAAGATTTGTTACAAGGTTGAAAGCTCTACATTCTGTACAATCCACCTTTTGTTCTTAGAAACACTGATTTCTCTCTGAATAATATTTCATAATGTTATTTTCATTAGCCCCTGTAGCTCCAGTGAATGTCCCAGTGCCAGTACCTCCTCAGCTGCTTGCCTTGGCTCCATCCCTGACTCCATCTCATCTGTCAGAGCAGCGTGTGGTGGCTACAGAAGGTATGAGATCTCATTGTATAGGATTTACCAGAGAACCCCATAATAAGTAGGCTAACCTCATAAGTTGACTACTTTAAAACCAGGTGTTGTTTAAATTAATACATTATTATTATTATAATGTTTTTGTTTCGAACTGAAAGCTGCTGCTCACAGCCCAATGCTATTCTAATGTATGTTATGATCTACTTTGGTTAAGTTAGCAAGCTACAAATTCCTGTTTGATTACTTCTTACTGCAACAGATTCTCTACCACGGAATGTGAGGCCACATATTCCCACCACAGCACAGCAGTTTCAGTCTCAAGGTACCTTTCAAATAGGATTTCATGTTTTAGAACGTAATAAATAAATACATTTGGCTTCAGTATGGTTTTTATGTAAAACTATTTAAATATAAAGTATATAAAGTTTCTCCACACTCAGCCCCTCCTCCGGTATGCCTTGCAGGCTGTCCTCCTGTCCCAGAACAGCCCAAAGAGTGTCCTCCTCCTCCTCCACTACCCAGCTATGACCAGGATGTCAGCCGCTGGAACTGCTCTCAACAGCAGAGAATCTGGATGAAGACAGAGATGGAGACCATGGGTCTATGGCCAGGGTCCCGACCGGGACGGTATCTCATGAAAATGGTGTCCTTGTGGCGTTACCCTCCTCAGCCTGAGCTCATTGAGGCGTACTCTGAGCTGCCATCCCCAAAGTACTTTCAGCTCCATCCCTTATTCATCTGGAAACCTGAGCATGAAGTAATGGAGAGATTAAGGAATAGCTACATCCTGCCATGACTCTACGGCTGCCACAGCCCCCAGGTGGTTTCTGCCGGTGTGGGGAGGCCTCGTGTTATCATTGGAACCAGTGGCCAGTACTACATTCTGGCATCTCTTCTCAACTGCAAGGTTTGTAAAAAGTACTGGTTTGCTGACAAACCCCAGTGGCTAGACAAACTGCCAAGACGCTTTGTCAACATCGTGCCAGCCTTCCTCACCCACAAGAAGGCCATCTGTAAGACTGTGATGGATGAGCTGAGACGCACTGGCATGTCCCCCAACGACATGGCCAACCAGGTGATGGAGACTCTGCACCTGAAGTATGAGAGGGCTCACCTAGTTTATCTGCTCAGTGTGCAGAATGTCTGGGACGCTGAGGCAGGGCTGTATGGATAGAGGAAGGGGGAATCACGTGCTGCATTTGGAGGCTATGAAGATACAGATGGCTGGTATGGTGTTTCTTGGTCTTCACACTACCTGACAGACTGTCTCCTCCAGGAGTACAAGCGGCAGGAAGAAGCCCTCAACCTGCTTCTACAGGGCACTTTCGGTCAGGTGTTCAGGTCTGACCACACCTGCAAAGTGGCCAGAAGGTGACTCTATCATCTGGCACCATGTCATCTTATACTGTGATGAATGAGAACTGGATGATCCTGTCCTGGGTCATGCTTCAGTCGGAGAGTGAGTAGTCTCTGGAGCCTATGTATGAGGGGCTGGCCTGTCGCTACACTGCTGCTGGAGTGGAGAAAGCCAGGCACCACTGGGTAGACAGGTATGAACCCCTCACTACATTACAAACAGTGTCTAGTATTATTCTATCTATTAACATTCACAAATAATACAATTTCAATGATGAGATTTAAGTTAGTCTGCAATTAAGAAGTAATACTTACCATAAACTTAAATACTTACTATAAATATAAATACTTACCATACATGATTACTATATTATATTTTCTTTTCTCTTGTTTCAATAGGGACTGCTGTTCTGCTTTTAGAGTATCAGACTCTAAACCTCACGAGCATCTTTTGTGGGACTCCTAGAAAACCACATTTGCTCTAGTGTCAGAGGTGACCTCTGTTAATCTGACCAACACCTGCGCTTCCAGGACCACTTCCAGGACCAAGTTTAACAAGGACATCTCAGTTAAACTGGACTTGTTCCACTGCATGCGCCGTTTGACTCGGGAGTATGTCTCTGAGCACCATAATCTGCACAGCTCCTTCTGTCAGTTCCTCTCTGCTGCCTTCACAGTGGTAGACCAGGATGACCTGAAGAATCTGAAGGATGTGTACACCTTCTGTGGGATAGTCCCTGCTAATCCCACCAAGCAGCACATCAGACAGCACTGCTGGACAAAGGTTTGTAATGACAGTTTTGATATTGTTTGGATATATTCAATAAAAAGTGTTTTTTGGCATTTTTCTCTCGCAGCGTATGGGTATTTATTTAAACTAAAAGCAGTTACTGGCAGAAAGATGTTTACTCTTAGCAATGTCAAACTGTTGCTCTGAATATATAACAATTCACATTTGCTAATAAACATTAAGATACACTTGGCAAAACAGTAATACACTCTAATATTTATAATATTCATAAACCAGTGTAATATGTATCCAAACCTATAAATTTCCAACACAGGTGCCACTGCCCCGAGAGCTGGTGAAGAGGGTGGAAGATGTGCTTCACCACTTTTTTTTGGCCACGGACCCAGATGATGGGCTCCTGTTCAAGCCATCCATGCTGAAGGAGTGGAGGATACAACGCGTCCATTTCCTGAGAGGCTGCCTGAGCGACCCAGAAGTGGGGGAAGGGATCCTCTACAGGTATGGTGGAACCCTGCAGCTGAACCACGTAAAAGGGGAAGGAGCTGCTGTTCCTATCTGGATCACCGTCAGAGGAACCTCTCAGCAGGAGGGCTTCCACTTTCACGAGGCTCGGTGGGTGACTGGCAAACGTCTCTACCGAGCTGTTCCAGGCCCAGGGGATGACCGGAGTGGTTCACTGGAACTTCCAGAGGCTGGTGGACCTGAAGCTGCCTGACGTGGTCCTACCGGGAGTGTTTGACCCTGTTTTAATTGCAGAGCTCAACATGGCATCCATGAAGGTGACTGGGCAGGCCAAATATCCAGCACTTTACGTGTCAGCCAGAGACACGGGTGAGCGGTTTGGACTCCACTATGTGGAGCCAGGCTGTCGCCCTGTTCCACTGGACTGGGAGAAGCACAAGTCCCAGAAGACAGTCCCACCTCTTAGGGAGGAAGAGACAGACCAGCCCTCCACCCTACAGGTCTCACTACTACCTGTGGTGTTCCACCATCCTGCTGCCCCTGCGTCCTCTGCAGCACCTTCTGAAGGGAACATCTCTCAGGTAAGACACACTGAATTTACGTTTTAATTCACATGCACATTCAGATTTGTGCCATTGATATTTCACCTTATTGGGCCTACTTTTTAGGAGATAGACGTAGCACGTGTCCTGGTGTCTCTCAGTGCTGAGACCTGTGCCTTTCCACCAACAGAGAAGCTGGTGGAGCCCTCACACTGGTTTGCCACTCTAAAAAAAAAATACACATCGTCTGAGAGAGGTAAATCATGATGGCACATGTATTGTTGTCGGCTGGACCCATTCATATTCCATAACAATTTATATTACACTCGCACGCACAAGCATACATGGACGCACGCGCACACACACGTGGAGGTACTACTCATATAGACACATACTAACATACTCGCATACCTACTTGACTTACTATTAACATTGTTTTATATCTCTTCTACAGATCTGCTGAGCACTTCCCCACTGCCCCTGACAGCCTCTCCCGTGCTGCACGCACAGGACCCGTTAAAGACTGGTGGACGTATCTTCGTACTGGACCATGGCCGGTGGACGCAACCCATGAGAGATGCCATTGATGGACTTCTAGCAAAGCACCATGGGAAGAAAGACATGCTGAAGCAGGTGGATGCTGACTATGCTGCCCTTGTGCACAGATCTTGCAAAGACCCCAATAGGTCTCCTTCATCCAACCACAAGGCAGCATATCTCTCGTTATGTGAAACACCTTGCCAAGCTAATAAACACCAGCTCCTCCTTGAACACCAGCCCAGAGAAGCTGTTGGAGACGTTGTTGGCAATGTCTGACAGAAGGCAGTGAGACAGTCAGTGTAACAGTCACAGCCTTGAAACCTGCTCCTGTAAATCCACCAGTGGTGAGTACTTCCCTGGATGCTCCTCTGACCCAGGCTACACTTGTGATGATGGTGAAGGAGATTGTGGAGAGTCAGCTAACAGCTCAGCAGTTGCAAGAACAACAACAACAGCCAAAGAAAACCAGGACTTGTCTCAGTTGTGGGCAGCCAAAATCTCGTTACCTTGGCGACGGCTCCTCTGTCCATTTTTTTTATCAGTCAGCAGAGGTGAAGTACTTTTACTGCTCCAAAAAAGTCTTCATGACCTACGCAGCTGAAGGACTCACCAATCCCAGAATGTGCTTTGAGGATTTTGCATCAACTGCCTTCTTCCAGCGGGAGCTCGACGCTTCAAAACAGAGAGGGGCAGAACAAAAGAGGGTAACAGAAGAGAGGAAAAAGAGGAAATCTGTAGAGCTTCATCCTCCTGGTCGCCTGTGCAGGTCCTGTCATCTGCCTCTCAAACAAGGCCCCAACAACCCTCACATCCATGCCTATTTCCCTGGAGTCCCAGGAAAGTACATTTACTGTCCCACCAAGGTTTTGTACATGTACCAGTCCCAGGGCATGATGGGAGAGATGACTTGGACTGAATTCCAGAAGTCTGCATTTTATGAGACTGAAAAGAAGAGATGGATGGTGGAGAAACGGGCATAGAACTGAGACTCACTGACTCATTCAGTCACTCACTCACTCACTCACTCACTCACAATCACTTAAGACAAAACTGATGTTTTCAATGACTCTCACACTCGTACTGTCAGTTGGCAGTCAAATGTTCAGTTGTCTATTTATATTATTTAGTTCTTTGAATATATATATTCAAGTATATATTTGATAGTACTTTAATGTTTTTTTTACTTGACTGAGGTTTTATTTGGAACAAGTTTTACTAATATATATATATATATATATATATATATATATATATATATATATATATATATATATATATATATGTGTGTGTGTATAAAAGATTAATTAATCTCTACCTGGGTTTTCTATATGTAAATACGTTTTAAGGATGTTGTCTATAGCTCTGTACATAATACACATTTTGACTTTGCACTAGTTAGATTTGAACCAGTGGGGACTCCTTCCCTCCCTATCTCCCTCCCACACTTTTAATCAGCCCCTTCATGTTTATACTGCCTTTTATCACATCTCTTTATGTCAGGGCTGAGTTTGCTATCAGGTTGCCCTCGCACTGCTGCCACCTAGACGACAGAGGTCCCAGCTTCTATACACCGATGCTACTCCATGCTCTATGCTAATGCACTTCCATTTGCTGTTAGGTCTTGCTCCTCACTGCCGATATTTAAATCTAAATTGAAGACACATTTTTTCTCTTTAGCCTATAATGTTGGTTGAGAATTTTAATAGTTTTCTGTGTAGGTTTTATAATGTTTTAATAATTTGTTCTTTTTAACATTTTATAAGTTCTATTAAATTCTGTTATTAATGTTTGTAAAAAATTGTACAGCATTTTGGTTACAACATTTGTTGTTTTTAAGTGTGCTTTATAAATAAACTTGACTTGACTTGACTCTACTGCAGGATGTCAATGAGCCACCTAGACAGCCAATTCTACCCTATGCCACAATGACTTTTCTGAATGTTACTCCATGTAACATAACTGTTATATACAAATACAATATTATAATAACAAATATTGACTTTGTTAATAGTATTTTTGATACCATTTATTCCTGTTATACGTCTTTTCATTACAGGACAATTTAACGACTGCTGTAATGTTGTCTTTTAAAATACAGAATTAGAATAAAACTTAAGTAAACAAATAAATCAGTAAACACAAAGGTTGGACAATTTATTGCAAAATGTATTAAGAATTATTATTTCTCAAATGCTTTATAAAAAAGTTATATAGGTTGCAAATCTCATCTACAGCTATACATGTGGCAATACAAACCTAATGTAAAAATATGAAGTATCCAGTTTTGTGGAAGGTTAAAATAGAATTGAATAATGGCCTGACGTGAATAATGAGGAAGATGTAGAGAAAAAAAAATAATTCAGCTGGGATTCGAACCAGGAATCTCAAATCTTGGCTGAAAAGGTTCCACTACACTATGGACACTTGCCTATTACGAAAATTACCAACAATTCCTGCAACTCATTTTTTGAATATATATTTAGACAAGACACTCCATCCAAAAATCACAGTACTGCAGGAAAACCATCAAGTGTTTCCACCCAATTTCGAACTGGCGACCTTTCACGTGTGAGGAGAACATGATAACCTCTACATTATGGAAACTTGCTTATGAAGAAAATTACCAACAATTCCTGCTATTCATTTATTGAATATATGTTTCGAAAAGACAGTACATCCCAAAAATAACAGTACTGCAGTAAAAATATCAAGTGTTTCCACCCAGTTTCGAACTGGTTACCTTTTGTGTGTGAGGCGAACGTGATAACCACTACATTATGGAATCTAGCCTATGAACAAAATTACCAACAATTCCTGCTACTCATTTATTGAATATATCTCTCAACAAGACACTATATCTCCAAAATAACAGTACTGCAGTAAAAATATCACGTGTTTCCACCCAGTTTCGAAATGGCGACCTTTCGCGTGTGAGGAGAACATGATAACCACTACATTATGGAAAATTGCCTATGAAGGAAATTACCAACAATTCCTGCTACTCATTTATTGAATATATGTTTCGACAAGACACTATATCCCAAAAATAACAGTACTGCAGGAAAAATATCATGTGTTTCCACCCAGTTTCAAACTGGGGACCTTTCGCTTCGCGTGTGAGGCGAACGTGATAATCACAACACTATGGAAACCTGCCTATGAAAGTAATTACCAACAATTCCTGCAACTCATTAATTGAATATATGTTTAGACAAGACACTCCATCCAAAAATCACAGTACTGCAGTAAAAATATCAAGTGTTTCCACCCAGCGTCAAACTGGGGACCTTTCTCGTGTGAGGCGAACGTGATAACCACTACACTATGGAAACCTGCCTATAAACTTAATTACCAACAATTCCTGCAACTCATTAATTGAATATATGTTTAGACAAGACACTCCATCCAAAAATCACAGTACTGCATTAAAATAACAAGTGTTTCCACCCAGTTTCGAACTGGGGACCTTTCGAGTGTGAGGCTAACGTGATAATCACGACACTATAGAAACTTGCCTCTGAAGGAAATTAACAAAAATTCCTTCAACTCATTTATGGAATATATGTTTAGACTAGATACTCTATCCAAAAATCACAGTACTGCAGTAAAAATATCAAGTGTTACCACCTAACTTCAAACTGGGTACCTTTCACGTTTGAGGCGAACATGATAACCACTACACTATGGAAACTAGTATATGAAGAAAATTACCAACAATTCCTGCTACTCATTTATTGAATATATGTTTCGACAAGACGCTACATCCAAAAAGAACAGTACTGCAGTAAAAATATCAAGTGTTTCCACCCAGTATCGAACTGGGGACCTTTTGCGTGTGAGGCGAACGTGATAACCACTACACTATGGAAACCTGCCTCTAAACTTAATTACCAACAATTCCTGCAACTCATTAATTGAATATATGTTTAGACAAGACACTCCATTCAAAAATCACAGTACTGCAGTAAAAACATAAAGTGTTTCCACCTAACTTCAAACTGGTTACCTTTCGCGCGTGAGGCGAACGTGATAACCACTACACCAGGGTCCCCAAACTACGGCCCCCACATTTGGACCGGCCCTCTGAACAATGCCATGCAGAGAAATATTTTTACAATTTAATTTTAAATATGTTTTAATCATATCATATTTGTATTTGATAATACATATTGGCTTTCAAAATAAAATTTCTCTTAGTTATAATTATTAAAGTAGCCAAATTATTTGTTAGATTCACCCGGATTAACGTTCCATCGTGATCGAGCGGGTGCACGCGATCCAGCAAGAAAATTTAAAGTGACAACAAAATGGCCAAACGGTTGGGAAAGAGAAAAGTTGATTCAGAATGCAGGGTATTTAACCAAAAGTGGACAAGTGACTATTTTTTTGTTCAATGCAAAGAAATTGCTGTTTGCCTCATCGGTCAAGAAACAGTCTCCGTGTTCAAAGAATACAATCTGCGCCGACACTATGAAACCTGCCACAGAGACAAGTATGCGAGTTTAGGCCAAATGAGAGCAGACAAAGTGTCGAAGCTAAAAAGTGGACTATCTGCTCAGCAAAATACGTTTGTACGGCAAACCCAGTTGAACCAGTCATCCATTCGAGCTAGCTTTCAGGTAGCTAAACTGATTGCAACCTGCGGTAGGCCATTCAGTGATGGTGAGTTCGTAAAGAAATTTATGAATGCTGTTGCGGAGGAGGTGTGCCCCGATAAGAAAGACGTCTTAAATGCGGTGAGTCTGTCCGCAAGTACAATCACCAGACGAATTGAAGAAATGGGGTATAATGTATATGCCCAGCTGAAGGAAAAAGTGAAAGAATTAGATTTTTTGCATTAGCGCTGGATGAAAGTAATGACGTGCAGGACACGGCACAGCTGCTCATTTTTCTTCGCGGAGTTAGCTCAAACTTTGAAGTGTCCGAGGAGCTGGCAGCCCTAAAAAGTCTCAAAGGTACTACGACAGGAGTAGTATGTATTATGTACGTTGTGACAAAAAATGATTTATGGCCCTGATTTATGGTTTAATTGCTGTACATTTGACCTTTCCCTCCCCCCCCCTCCCTCCGGCAGTTGTAGGCTACATGCTGTGATATGGCGTGTCTGTTCTGATACCCCCATCGGTGTATTTAAAAGAGTAGAAAGATTATTAATCTTTAATGGAAAACTGAGATGACAAAAAAAGTAGTATTACGTTTAAAATGTGTTTAAATGATGTCTTTATTGGGGTTTAATGCTTGGTGAAAAACTGTTTTGTTTTTTAAACTTTTGACAAAGAGAAGAAAATGTGTTTTTAAACATTACGTTGTCTAACACATCTCTAGCAATGTCACTTTAAAGATGCTGAACAAAAACATAAAATGTATTTAAAAATTGTATTTCAACAAAGAGCATTTTAAATAGCATAAATTGTAAAATGCAGCACAAAATCTACCGTTTAAAATCCTTTCATGAACTCATTCAGCGATAAGTGATGTAAGTAAGACGATGTTTAACATTAACCTAGCAAACAGGATACATTTTCTAAAAACATAATATATAATTTTAACTATATAAGACAGAAATCTTACACGACTCCGTTTAAAGTCCTTTCACGATCTCGTCCAAAATGACAGTGGCGTAAGATCAGTTGACAAGCCCCTCCGCGGGGGTGGGGCTTAACTCCTCCTAATCTTAGGAAGTGTTTTAAAGTATTATTTAAAGGTTTAAATGTATTTAACGAAAACTTTGACATTTTCTTTTAAAAAAACTTATCAAGTTGGCAAATACAACAAAGGCACTCTAAAATTATAAAAACTTTAACAACATTCACTAGAAAATACAGTATTTTGGTAAACAGGTTTATTTTATATATAATTCTGACGAAATATCTTTAATACAAAAGTTTGTTACATTTTTTTATTTTTTAACCATGAGATTCTAAAACAGTGGATATTGAATGATATTAGTTTATTTTACGCAAACAGACGATACTGGCAGGGCAAACTCATTTAGACGGACACTTTAAAATAACGAATAAATGATTAACAAGTGTTATTTACTTTTACCAGAGACTAAAACGTATTTTAAACCAAATAGTATGAGTTTTCATTGAAATAGTATGCATTATAAATCGTAACTTTAACACGTGTTGTATTGCATTTTTTCCAATCAAAATTATTTCAGGAGTGCATCCAAATTGATAACGCGTTTTTTGATGGTCTCGCTTTCATGCGGCGGGGTAATTCATTTTATGATTCAGACATAAAGGCGACGAAATGACTGGGGGTTAATTAAATTTGTATTTTGACCAGACCTTAGGGTTGTTAATTGGATCTGTGTTCATGGGGGTGAATACGCGCCAAGATTTCGAAGTGTCAATTTAAAGCTTTGATCTCTGGATATTTCACAGCTGGGGGTTTTGGTATAGTCTATCCGCAGTCCTTTTAAATGATTCAGCCACAGATTAAACTATCAAACGTCCCAATGTTGCATTATTCAATTCTAAAATAACTTTTAACTAAACATATTAATATTGTAAATTAATGCGTCCTTTCTTCACGTGCAACTGCCTACTAAAAACGAATTCTGACGAAATATCTTTAATACAAACGTTTGTTACATTTTTTATTTTTATTTTTAACCATGAGATTCTAAAACAGTGGATACTGAATGATATTAGTTAACAAATAGGTTTATTTTACGCAAACAGACGATACTGGTTGAGCAGTCTCATTCAGACGTTCACTTTAAAAAACGAATAAACGATTAACAAGTGTTATTTACTTTTACCAGAGACTAAAACGTATTTTAAACCAAATAGTATGAGTTTTCATTGAAATAGTATGCATTATAAATTGTAGCTTTAACACGTGTTGTATTGCATTTTTCCAATCAAAATTATTTCAGGAGTGCATCCAAATTGATAACGCGTTTTTTGATCCAGGTTTTTAGGCGCTGAGCAGCGGGGGATTCGTTTTCATGCGGTATGATAGCCTAATTGTATGATTCAGACATAAAGGCGACGATCGACAGATGTTTTGTGGCGGGGATGTGTAGTGAAGACGCGCCAAGAGTTCGAAGTGTCAATTTAAATCTTTGATCTCTTAAAATTTCACAACGGGTGTTTTGGTATAGTCTATCGACAGTCCTTTTAAATGATTCAGGCACAGATTAAACTATCAAACATCCCAATGTTGCATTATTCAGTTCTAAAAGAGATTTTAACTAAACATATTAATATTGTAAATTAATGGGTCCTTTCTTCACGCGCAACCGCCTACTAAAAACAAGCTAATTAGCCTACATTCAATAATATTATAATAAAAACAGCCGCTGAGTTAAATCACTAGACAGAAAGATGTGCGGTCGTTTAAATGTATGAAAACAAAATGAGATCAATTGTTGTCTAAGAAAAGTGTATTTTTCTGTTGAGAATTATATAAAAGAGACATGAATAAAACTTTTTTTTATATGTCATTTTGAACTTTTGAAAGTTTTAAACTTTTATATACGTCATTTTGAGTTTGTCGCGATGCTTCATGAACCCAGATTTAAACAGAAGATGGCGCCAGATAGCTGTGGTGTGATTGTGAAACTTTGTGACAAAAAATTATATATGACCTATGCTTTATGACTTAATTGCAGTACCTTTGAACTTTTAATTCCTGTCCCCCTTACCCTCCCTCCCTCCGGCAGTGAGTGAGTGAAGGTCTTCTTATGGGGAGAACTCAGCCTATTTAAACAGACTTTAAGTGTGTGTGGTCATCATTTACAGCTGAACCAGACGGACGCATCTGTAGAACACGGGTGATTGCACTTTAAAATGGCGTTTATTTTCAGAAGTATGTGATTTTTTAAATATTGATGTTTTACATTTTGGTACCTTGATTTTTAACAGGCGTTTAAATCATTTTTATTTGTACGTAATTCAGCCCCTATCAACGATTATGAAAACCTGGATCGCATCGATCAACTGCGTAAGTTTACATAAAGATCATTTTTATGTATTTATATATTAGAATTGCTTAGTACTGATGTGAATATTTTCTATTTGTTTTTCAGTGACTGAACCGTTAATTAATGAAACAACGGGTCAGAGCAAATCTGTCAACAGATGTGTACTGCAAGGTACCCTGCAAACAAGCCCGCACTGGCCCTTTGCGGGCCCACTTAGGGCTAGCCTAAGGGCCCCCAGCAGGCTGCTAGCGCAGGGCCCATGAGAATTTGCTCATTGGCAAAACGTTGGCCCTGCATGGGCAGCCCTCCCTTAGCCCCCAGGAAGCCCTCACTAAGCCCACACAGGGCCCGCACACACAGGGCACTATTAATCTACAACAATAGATCTTGTTCACAATTAATCTGTTTCACTATAAATACTTTTTGCCTACTATATAAGTCTTTGGGAAAAACAATTATTCTATACATCTGGAATGAATGCAGTCACCACATAACTATTTTCTGTATTTTCAAAAATATACAGTAGTCAAAGGGATTTCAAATCAATATATTTATTAATTACAAAATATAAAACATTCAATTCAGGTTAATACAGGTTAATAATTATTAGCTTTAAAGCTAATTTAACACTCTGAAAGGGACTAAAAATCCTCTATACAAATATAAAAATAATTCAAATAAACATAAAAATACCTTTGCTGGGAAAAAAAAATATATATATAAAGTTCACTCTTCCCCGGGGTCTCTTGACTAGTCAGCAGACGGTGGTACCGCTCCTTTCGGTCCACCCGCTCTGTCTCTTGAATTCGCAGCCACACCTTTATTTCACTCTCAATTTCAGAATCACGAGGACTTGGCTGAAAGGAACATTTTCTTACAGCCTCTGAAAAGCAAATAGGCATAAAACAACACTGTGTATGGGAAGTAATTAATATATGCCATTTCTAATACCACATGCTTACCTGTTACAACCCTCCTTAGACTCAGGTTCTGAAAAGGTCTCTTTTGGTTTGAGCCATTCCAGTTCAATTGAGTGGCTAAAGAATGGCCAATCAATGTTGTCAATATTCTCCTAGTTGCTACCTGGACATTACACCCACCAATGGTTCCTAGATAGGCAGTCTAACAGGAAGGAACATACACAAATTAAAAAGGGATTTTTCAATAAAATTTCAACAGCAGCTAATTATTAGGTCCATAGATAGACAACTAAAAACAAACAAATATTCAGCAAACAATAAAGTTTCAATACGTATTAAATGCGAAGGGCTTTCACTGTGACTGTGAGGTTGATGAGCATAAATCCTCTGTCTGCATGTGAGAGAGAGAGAGAGAGAGAGAGAGAGAGAGAGAGAATGCACACAGTACTTACATCTACTGTGTTTACGTGAATACTCGACTTGGCATTTTGATATATTTTTAGGTTTATTTGGCCATTTAGGTGCACAAACGAAGACAAAGGCTATGCTTGTCTGTGTTGCGCTTGGAGCATGTGCACAGCATCCTGCCAGTAGAATTCTGTTCTCTTTCCCTACTTATCACACTTTTAATATTTCTTTTGAATATAAAGCACATCCTGCTCTTTTTTTTTTGGTAAGTATCCTCTAAACACAGTTAGTTATGTCTTAAATAAGCATAAAAGTTTTTAACAGAAACGGCAATTCCCGGTTGTATGATGAAGTTAAGCGAGATATTCTGCTGTCACTCTCCTAACCCTGAGCATGTCGATCAATTTTTGTTTCTGCATAAAAATCTGAAAACAGTGGCATCATGCCCATTCAAAGTGCACGTTCCCCCTCATATTTTTCCTCCCTGATAATTTTTTTGTCACAACTTTATTCCTATTATGCTCCATAATTACCAGAGCCTATAACGACTCAAATGTATTCTTCTGGATGTGTAATAAATCGGTCAGCATCAGCCCGCCCCTTTTTCCTAATATGGTGTCTGTGTATATCAAATCTACACGCGTAGCGCTCTAGAATCTTTGCTGTGTATGTTCAAGCAACTCACTCGTCTCGCGACGTTGAGCTGGCAATGTTTTACAGATGGTCTTGAAGTGGTACGTGGGCAAAGCAACAAATCGGCATTGAATTAGTTATCGGATGATATTAAAGGGTAGTGGGATTATTTGTGGTTGACCTGGAAATTTTAACTTGATCAAAAAGTTATGGATTTGATATTAGCTGCGAATTCAGAGCATTAACTTAAGTTGTGTCAGTGTAACGTTATCGATAGCTAGCCTAGTCTAACCGAAAACTAGTTGGCTAACGTTACTGCCTGCCATACAAAGCCAATAAGCCATAGTAACGTTATCTGATCGGTTTTGAAACATCTGTTCTGTTTTGTCTTGTGTCAAAGTCTCCAGCTGGTTCAATTGTTTTCAGCTTCATAGAAATGAGGGTGTTAAATTTGTTGTAGGCTAACTGCAAAATCCAACCTAACGAAATCTGTCAAACTTCTTTCAAAGTCCTTCATCACATATTAATATTAAAATAACTTAATTTCAGAGCACCACAAAGTCAGACCTCAGCACCTTTATGTACCTTTAATGTAAGATGGTTCTTAGGTCACATACCAATTTAAAATCATAACATAAAAACTGCAATGGTACTGTTTTTAAAATCATGTGTAGTAGGCCTAAGTGTACAGTAAGTGTGTGTGTAAACATGCTTTAATGAAGTAGACTTCAAAAGTAGACTTTTGAATTTGAGCTTACAGTTCTTTCATCAACCTGTCTTTTACATAAACTTACAAAATAGATACTTTAACTTAGTCCTCAGATAGAGGAGGGTTGCTGCTAGCTCCGTTAAGGTATTTCTGTCCCTCCCAAGCTGCATTGAAATGGTATGTTTAGCAGCCAGAATTTAAACATTTTCAGGGGAGAAACCCCTGACCCCTCCTAACATGATCCATATCACCCGTCAGAAAACAATTGCAACGTCTCAGATTGTGCCCCCAGAATTTTGGCTTGCATGACGCCCCTGTCTGAAAATTTAATAATTTAGAATGATTTCAACGTAGAAGAAATTACTTTATTTGGTGCACATTCCAACACTTAAGACCAAATTGTTAAATACTAAGTGTCTAAAAGAGTTTGAAAAAACTAAGTTAAATTTAAGTTGTTACCGTTTTTGCTTTTATGGAATGTTTTAAGTTGTTTAGTCATTGAGCAGTGTAGACGTGCTTCAGCCCTAGTAGATACACTATATGGACAAAGTATGTAGACCCATTGACTTGGTTCCCCTTTGCAGTTGCAACAACTTTCCCAAATACTCTTGTGGATGTATGAGCATAAAATTCCACTGACACCCCACAATCTTGTAAAAATCCTTCCCAGAAGAGCGAAAGTTATTGCAACTGCAAAGGAGGGACCAAGTCCATGTTAATGCATATGGATTTGAATGGCATGCCATTGAAGTTATTGAGGGTGTAATAGCATACTTTTGTCCATATAGTTAGAGCCAGAGGCTCGGTCAATGCTAGTTCAAAGTAATTTCTGTCTTGAGAAGAGCTACTGTTGACATACCAAGTCTTTCCGACATTGATGATCTTCCATTTTTTGCTCCAAGATATCCATGTCCTGGTAGTTTTGGAGGGGTAATATGACGTCATCTGGCAATGTGACCTCTTTTGTGCTTGATCGAGAGATATTTGCCACTGTTCTCTCCAGCATAGTCAGCCTGTCCTTAATCTCCTCTAGTGTACTGACTAAATATCTATCAATACCTGAAAAGGAAGAAAACAATTAAAACTGAGCACAGAGACCGTTTTAGCAGAATAATAGGCCAGCTATAAACTCGATTTACGTAATTTACTCTTTTAGCATGCAGGCCACATTTAAAAAATCAGTCAGTCAGTCAGTCAGTCAGTCAGTCAGTCAAAAAAAAAATTGGATCTGGAAATAAATCGGAATTGAGCATTAATGCCTGCAGTCTGAACATAGCCTTTGTGGCTTTCTGTGTCACTTTCTCTGTACTATAATGATACATAGCCTTTACAAATATACATGACAACTTATGTTGTTAAAATACTACTGTATCTGTAATAGGTGAAAATATGAAATGTGCTAATGAATAGAGATGCACAGATTGACCGGAATGGGCCGATTTTCCCGTGATCGGCCATGACCGGCGACCGGCCGGTCAGTCCATATGCCGATCTTATGCCAGTCAATGCACTCATGATTACCATCGCGTAACATCAGCATCACAGCAGTTTCACACCGCAAGCGTGAGCGGCGCATATTTTCTCGGAGTACATGTTAACAAATGAGTGCATTCACAACGGCAGCATGAGCAGAGCGTGAGCGTCAAGTGTGTGCAGTGAAGCGTCGGTTTCGGCACTGAGTCTAGTTTTTGCTGTGCTGCGCTGCTCACGCTCAATTAAAGTGAAAGCACCCTTTCGATGGACAAAATAGAAATTATTTCTATTTGAATTATTTATTATTTTATTTTCTATTTGCTCAAAATGCACAGAATAAACGTGTAGTGAGTTTTAACAAAAACTGGAGTATGTCAGAAAATAAAATGAATAATAAAAAACATTTATAGAAGATATACGCATTTAAGCTTATTTTTAATCATTCAGTTGCATTATAGCGATTATCTGTTAAAAAAAATGTTCTATGTTATATGCAAAATGTTCTATTAAAGAAAAGATGGAAAATAAATATTTCTGTGTGCTGTAAAGTGGTTAGAAAAAATTAATTTGGAATCGGCTAAAATAGGTATTGGCAGGTCAAACTCAATGAAAAACCGGAAATCAGAATAGGCCTAGTGTGCATCTCTACGAATGAAACAATAAAATCCACAGACAATACATTACAGACAAAATCCTAATATTATTAGGTAATGTAAGGCCTAGCCTAATACTGAAAAGAAATGGATATTAACATTGAGTTCTTCTATCAAGAACCAACTCTTATTGAATAACCATCATTACAAGATGTAGCCACAAAGAATAAAAATAACTTTTGCTTCCAACGCTAGAGAGGTGTAAGCCTTTTTACAGTTTTTACCTGCTGATAGAGAGTGCCTCACAGGAAGGGGGAAGGCTGCAGGTGAAGGACGGCTTGCAAGTGGAAGGTGGATCTCAGGTGAAAGTTGAAGGTGACTCGCTGGTGGAAGGTGACTCGCTGGTGGAAGGTGACTCGCTGGTGGAAGGTGACTCGCTGGTGGAAGGCGACTCGCTGGTGGAAGGTGACTCGCTGGTTGAAGGCGACTCGGAGGTGGAAGGTGGCTTGGAGACAGAGTAACCAGAGAGTTATGACCAGAAGGTGGCAAACCCATGGGTGATGGTGGAACTGGTGGCTGGTGTACGACTGCAGCTGTGACTGTTTGTGATTGTCTCTGCCGTTTCAGTGGAGCAGGTTCAGGCTCAAGATCAATGTAGCGTTTGGTAGGTCTGCACAAAATGAGGAAAAACAATCCAAGAATGCATTTTAACACACATAAACAGCTGGCTCATACTAAACAACTGGCTCATACTATTTTAGATATAGTAATAGTTTGCTTTCAGGATCTTGTTCACAACATTCATAACTTAGAATGCACCAGCACTATAATTTATGTTTAATATTTAACCTAATTTGCATAAATGTACTAGACAGTAAAAGCAATAGAACAACACTTACTGTCTTGACCGCTGACTGCGATCTAATTCTTCAGGTTCACTGGCTACAATTAGATTTGTTTCTGCCATTTTGGCTTTATATCTTGCCTTTGCATAATCCACTGTAAGAAACAAAATAAATGTCAATAGGTCTTTCATCTATTCACATTTTCCTTGACACCTTTTTATGCAATGCTTAGTTTAAGCTATTTACAATTCTGGGAGAGAAAAAAATCTACCTGCTGTGCCCAAAACACAGATTTCATGCGCTTTCCAAGTCTCTCCAGGAACTTCATGCATCAACAAAGCTGCCTTCTGTTTACCAGGGTCAGTATAAGGTGGCCACAGAGTTATGGAGGAGTCCTCATTAAGCCATTTGCTGCTCACAATCCCTACTGAGTAATCTGGGAACTCAACAATGCTGTACAGGGCCATCTCGCTTGTGCAAGGTGGTTCGCTGGTGGAGGGTGGCTCGCTGGTGGAGGGTGGCTCGCTGGTGCAAGGTGGCTCACTGGTGGAGGGTGGCTCACTAGTTGAAGGTGACTCGCTGGTGGAAGGTGACTCGCTGGTGGAAGGTGACTCGCTGGTGGAAGGTGGCTCGCTAGTTGAAGGTGACTCGCTGGTTGAAGGTGACTCGCTGGTGGAAGGTGACTCGCTGGTGGAAGGTGGCTCGCTAGTTGAAGGTGACTCGCTGGTGGAAGGTGACTCACTGGTGGAGGGTGGCTCGCTGGTGCAAGGTGGGTCACTGGTGGAGGGTGGCTCGCTGGTTGAAGGTGGCTCGCTGGTGGAAGACATTTACATATACAAAAAAAGAAAGAAGAAAAAACCCTCAGTAGCTATGGAGAAATGGAATGGCTGCCCATTCTGTGTCTGTGTGGATCAAAACATATTTTCTTGTTATATCTGACAGGTAATTTATTTGGTCTGTACTTTCTAGATGACTTGCTTTATAAACACCTATGTCTTTTGAATCTAGAGGACTGGAGTAAAGGGAATCTAGCTTTGAAAACCTCTTGAAAATTATGTACTTTGTATTGGTCTTTTCATCACATAGTATGTTCTGTACCAGTCCCAATTTCCCTTGAGCCATCACACAGTTGTCCCCAGTAGTTGTGGCAACGCAGAACTGTTGAAAGATTGCCTTTTTATACTGGGTGCAGTGAGGCAGGTTAGGTATTGATGGACCACATGAGTGTCTCATTTTCAGCAAAGGTGTCTTGCTGTCTGTCTTCTTTGCTTTTTTTGATGTAATAAATGTCCTTTCAAGTGTAATTTGGTTAAATATTTGTTTAAGAACAAACTGTGGTTTCCGGGAAGCTTTTTTCAATTTCCTCATGTAGTTTTCGAATGGAAAAGCTGACACTCCATCTAAAGCTCCATACCTCCTAACATCATCAGCCAAATGAGTCAAACTGTGCACATTATACACCAATTCATCAGCACCATACAACTGCTCAAATTCGCTTAAGAAATGTTTCATGAGAGCATCAGCGTAGTCACAGTAATAATTACACAAGGCAGGACAGAGCATCAAGTACATGGCAATTGAGAGATTCATGAAATTTCTGTAGTGAGAAGAGGAAAGGATGTCTTGTAAAACAATTGGGCCCGTATAAAGTAAGAACTGGCGGAATTCAGTGGCTTTCCACCGGTCAATGTCTGCTAATCTTCTTGGCTTTCTCTGAAACTCAATTGGCATATGCTGCCTTAGCTGCTGCAATCTCACAGAGATAGCCATCACTGCATGCGAGCCCAACCTACAAGAAAAATCCCCCTTCATCCAAAAGCGTATTAATTTTCGAGTCACTCCGAGGCAAACTAGGTGCATGTAGTCCAGAATGAACATTGTAACCATGCCTATGTTAATCCGTGCAAGGGGGAGAGTTGCCCCTATGGTGTTCCTCATCCTCCTGTCTAGAGAACTGATCATCTGTGCGGAGTGTAGCCGTCTTCTCTGGGAAAGTCATGTGGTTCTTAACATAGACTCCTTCTTGATTGCAGCGCTCACACCCAAAGTACCCATTGTGTCCCTTAATGTTTTTAATAAACGATCTTGCAGGAGCATCGCAAATGAAGCAGTCAATCTTTAAAGTAAAGTTCTTTCCTGCCACCTCAAAGCCTTGCTCAAGGCTAGCTACCTCCTGCACAAAGTCAGACAAATACTGCTCCAAATCCACAGGCTTGCTATTGCCACAAAAAATTCCAATAACAAAAGGTTCCTCTTCAAATGACACTTTTCCCAAAATTGGCCACAACTGCAAAGCAGAGCTCTTGTACAAGGGCAACCCATCAACATTAATTTGGAGGCCAATAGAGTTGCTATCTTCGCTGATGAGAGTTGAAATTGTCCGCAGGTGAGTGAGAATGCCAAAATGTATATATTCACCACCTTTGATGTTTTTAACATTGCCTGCTATTTGTGCGGTTTGTAGCAGGGTGCGAGCTTGCTTTGGCAAATTTGGATGGAACTCCTGTAGTGCACAAAGAAGATCTGAGAGGGTGTTCTGTGGCACATCATTCCTCAGAGCCCACTCACACAGCACCTTTGATAGTTTTGCACATTCATCTTCCACTGTATCACCCTCATCACTACTGTCACCATCTTCCACTGTATCACTCTCATCACTAATGTTGCCACAGTCATCAAACGAATTTAGACAATCCATGAAAACATCATCTTCCTCATCATTGACATCCAGAGATTCAGGATTAACTTCTCCCAAACTTTCACCACCATTAATCTCCTGAACTGAAGATGGTAAATCAAACGAATTCAGGATTCTTAATGTGTGTCGGCGTTTAGTCCAATAACTCCTTGAAGCCATGTCCTTGTAATCTGTGATAAAATATATTTCACGAGTTCACACTTACATCAATTAAACAGAGTGAAGATTATGCATTTGGCGTTCCAAAAAAATTTCCCGAGATAACCCGATCTGTACAGTTGCGTCTCTCTTTTACCTGCGCTTCCAGTTTTGGCACGATTCTCTCACTCACTGAGTTTCGCAAGCGCGAAGAAGAGGGCGGGTCCACCTTCATCATGTAGCCATTATTTTCCTTATAATAATGTATAATTTGCAAAAAGTAAAATGCATCTGTGTAGATGAGAGAATCATCTAAAGTGTATGCGCGTTGTTCACACTCTATGGCCAAGCATGCGCGCTTAAAATAGCATCTGAATGTACGTGCAACGCGCCACTGACTTTAGACTAGTTTTTTTTTTTTTTAGCGCAATTGTTTTCTGGAACTGCAAAATATCACCAGGGATTGTTTGCGCCGAAACACGCCTCCTTTTTGCGCCGACCCGCCCAGGGAGCGCAAGTTCATTTCCTAGTTTACCGACGTGCGTCTGTGGAGGGAAAAGTCCGCTTTGCGCGGGTGCAAAATAGGAATGATAAATGCGTCAGTGTACGAAGTCAATTGCGCCGGGTGCAAGATAGGGTCCCATGTCTCAAAGTATATATTGCGCCTCTTATCTTACTCATGCTGTTCCCTTTTCATAATCAACATAGATGAAAAAAAAAAGAATATTAATATTTGAACGAATATGAAACTAAATGCGCTTATTTAATGGCTACAACATGTAGAGGGCTTACTCCATAATGTACAAATTGCTGCACATTAATTTTGCAAGTTGAAAGGCATTTGTTTGTACATAAACATATATGCAACATTTGTTAAGTTCACGGATAATTGTGTGTGTATTTATTAATCATTATGATACTAAAATCATAATAAAGTAGGATGTATGTGCAAAATCAGATAAGCCCAGAATATGAACGCAACGCGTTTAATTACACATTAAGAATTGTCCTCCTAGAAAACCATTAAGAACGCATAATGTGTCTTAATTCAGATTAGAATGTGTCGAGATAATGACTTATTACATCGAAATAACGATATATGTTGTAATTACTTAATATATCGAAATAACAAGATTTCTTTTTTCTTTCTTCACCATGCAGATCAGGGCTTCCATAGAATACAGCTTGAATATAGGCTAATTGCTTCCAGAAATTATTTTTGGGGTGCTATCGGGGTGCTTTGGTCTTTCTTGGGGTTGTTGAAGCACTGCTAGCCCCTCCTATAGCGCTGCACATGCATGTCTGTGCTACAGAGAGAGTTGGAGGTGAATAAAACATGTTTATAATGAAAAAGCAGCAGTCATAATTAGTTATATCTCCTGTCTGAAAAACTGCTAATTAGCAAATCCAGGTGATTGGAAAAAAATACTGAGGTGGACTTTTACTTTCTGAACCTGGACTTTACACCTCTGTTTAAATGTGCTGGTTGTTCATCAATTATTAAAGAGTGGGCATGACATAAGAAGTGAGTGGGCAAGCATGACATTAAGACATCACCACAATATACTAATCAGAATGTAGCTACATGGCAAAAAAATCACAGATGCAGGATGGTCACTTACCAACAAACAGATGCTGAAGCTGGAAAAAGAGAAAAGAGAATAATTATTTTCATAGAGAAATGCATTTGATGAGACTTTCCAACAAAAAAATAATCTATTAAGTACTATTAAGTAGGCCCACTACTATAAAAGTGACTTTAGACATGTTACTTTAAGTTACTTTAGACATACAGTAGGCTAGTCAGTGACAGTAAACAGCAATAGAACATTTCCTGATATATACTGGTCTAAATATTTTATATTCATTATTGCATCAATAATTATTACAAAATGACAAGTGTGGCTGACTTCATAATAGTTTTCCCACCTGTAGGCTATATACTGTTAGACATTTTATTGCATTTTTGCGGTAACTTACTGGCAGCACTATTGCCAGTAAGTTACTGTAAGTTCCCCTTTACAGTAGCTTACCTGTAAATGTGTTTTACGGTAAGATGCCCTTACTGCAATTTCATTTTACAGTAAGATGCCCTTACCGCGATTTCATTTTACAGTAAGATGCCCTTACTGCGATTTCATTTTACAGTAAGATGCCCTTACCGCGATTTCATTTTACAGTAAGATGCCCTTACCGCAGTTTCATTTTACAGTACAATACCCTTACTGCAACTTATTTTTAATTTATTTTACACTATTTTATATTTTGCATTAATGCTATTGAATTTAATAAATTCCAAAAAAGTGACTTGAGTTCATGTACATCAGCATATTTTTTATTTTCTGTCACAATCAATTACATAAATTAAAAGAAGGGGAACTACCATTTTAACTAGTGGAAATTGAATTGTTGATGTCAAGAATTCATATCCTGGAAATGAATAAAAGTTAAAACGGCTTGCCATAGTGATTGGCTACATTGCTGCTCACCGCTGCAAAACTATGGAATTACTATTGTGTCAATAATAATGAATGTAACTTTATAAAACTGAACGTAACTTTTTCAGAAACTATCAAAAATATTCCATTACAAAAGAAGAAAAACACAATTAAAATGAAAAAAATGAACTCAGTCGCACGAATTTAACAGGCTCTTCAAATATGCTTCATTTTTTGTTAATGTTTTTCAAAGATTCGTTTTCGCAAATCGTGGATTCTGAATACATTGCCACAGATTTCGCTTACGCTTCGCAGTTTTTCGTTTGCTGTTTTGACACAAACCTCTCGTGGGGTGGGCTTAACAGTGATCTACACTGATTGGATAGTGAGCTTTTGATGGACAGGTGCTCTCTCTCGGATGTACAGACGTCACTCAGTGGCGCGCATATTGGAATCTGTGGCAATGTATTCAGAATCCACGATTTGCGAAAACGAATCTTTGAAAAACATTAACAAAAAATGAAGCATATTTGAAGAGCCTTTGTAATGGAATATTTTTGATAGTTTCTGAAAAAGTTACGTTCAGTTTTATAAAGTTACATTCATTAATATTGACACAATAGTAATTCCATACAAAACGCGTTGCAAATAGGTTAATTTTCCGTTCTCCAGAGCGTGAACACAAATAAGCACAAATATACACTGGAGCGTTTGGCAAATCTGTTATATTAGATATATATATATATATATATTATTACAGTATCAATTGAGGGTGCTCTTGCTTGCGTTTGAATGTACATAGCACCACCATAGAATCGGGCTTTTTAGGCGGGAGCGAGAGCGCTAGACCTACATCAAATACCCTAACGTCACACACATTTAACGGTATTTATTTAAATGACGAGTAAAATATGCCTTAACTGGCCGTAAAAATTACGGAAAACCATTGTTTGTGTAAATACTAGATTGGGTCCATCGACTGGAAAAGACAGTCAGACATAATGGGATATGAAAGCGGCAGTTTTTGAGGAAAACTAAGTTCCTTCAGACTGTCCTGTTAGTAATAATAGCCTATTAGATTGTATTACTTTCTTCATACATTTAGCTATATTTAATTGATATTCGTAATAGTTTACGCTGTAAAAGTAACTTATAAAAGAAATTTGTTCAGTTAAAGTACTTACCTCAGAAAAACTCACAGCTGGCGTCGATCTAAGCGATCCACTCTCAGGTCTGCTATGCGCGCACTTGACACACAAACCTCTGTTTAAATTCTGCGAGGCTTTTGCGCGGGCTTTGCACGCGAACAACAATTAAAATTGTGTGAGGTAATGTCTATGTGTGAGGTCTAATGTGGATTAAAAAAAAAATTTTTTTTGAGAAAATGCTAATATAAAAATGACTTATTTATATAGGATTAAAATAAATCCTTCCATCCACGTGTTTTTTTTATTTAACTTTTAAAGTTCATCGCTTATAAATGAGAATGCAGATTCATGATTTTCATCGGCAGGGGGAAAACTATAAAACATTATTATATGACATTTTAATAGGCCTATATTAATACAATATGCATATAGTAATAGAAGTTGTGTACACAATGAACAGAAGTGCAGTCATCCTGTGAATTATAAGGCAATATAGGCTACAACTTGATTGTATGTACAGGTGAAACTCGAAAAATTTGAATATCGTGCAAAAGTTCATGTATTTCAGTAATTAAAAGGTGAAACTAATATTTAGTAGCCTATAAATATACATATGCATGATTATACTTTTCAGAGGGCCGACATTTCTGTATTTAAAATAATTTTTTAAATTGATTTAATTTATTGATACATTTTTGTATTATTATGCAATCAAATATGCAATCAAATACCAACAAAGCATACATAACAACAACCGCGCGCACGCATATGTGCAAGTGTAAGTGTGAATCTTAACAGAGGAACATCTTATATGTACAACAGATAATACAAATGTATATAATAATACATAAAAAACATTGATGACAATAATAATAATGATGATGATAATAATAGTAAAAAATAAATGTCTTTCCTTCCATATATTTGAAATGACTTGCAGATTTATAACTTTATTACCTCTGAAGACATTTTGGCTGTACACCAAAGATCTGTGCGGCAGATGCTCCTTTAGTTATGAACAGCTCGTGCTCGTGCATGCGTGCGTGTGTGTGTGGTCTATGAGCGTGCACAACTCTGGTTGCAGTTTCGCTTGTCGCCAGAGGGGCGTAGTTCTGCAAAAACTCAGAAACCTGCGTTTTGCACCTTTAAAGCAATAGGATATTGTAAGTCTGGTATAAATAAACATGATGTGACAGGAGTGCTGAATCGCAGAGCTGGTGCAAACACCCATGGATATGATCAGATCAAACACTTCCTATTTTTTCTCCACTGTCAGACTATTTGTTGTGTGTATTGCTATTAAGAGAAAAGCGCGCAGTATACATATTCATCTAAATGGCATATATAAATGTGTGTGTGTGCGTGTAGTTGTAATTGTAAAAAAAAAAACAACAACAACAACAACACCAAGACTGAACGAATGAAAAATGCAAGTAGGCTAAGTCACCTGTTCGTGGTCAGTCAATAGCCGCGTGTGGTGTCCAACTTTTGTAAATGAAGACTAAATGGCAGCGTCTGATATTTTGTATAGCGATTTATTTTTTACAGGAGTGCCGTGAGGCGGCATGATTTCGGCCGCTGTGTTCGCGCTGCAATGGAAAAGCGGCTAATGTGAAGATGGCATGAAGAAGACTGGCATGAAGAGCTAAATTCGCGAGACGTATGCGCAGGCTACTCTATTTGTTCGGTGTTTTCTTTCAGTTAGGCTATGTTTAGGTGGTATTTTTCATGTTTTCATCACGCAATCATGTTTTTGATGCGGTGACGTGTTCACGTTACATGTGAATGATCAATTATCAAAATAATAGGCTTTTTAAAGAAAGATTTGTTCTTAGCGTTTTTAAGGGATCATGCGTTGTCTTGTAGACACAATGTCTAATGCAAATAATGGATTTTTTCTTTTTATTCCTTCTGAGCAGATAAATGGAAGGTTTTGAATAAATTTTAAAAAGAGCCAAAAGCCTAATGAAAGTGGGCTACCTAAAAAAACCTGCATGGGCCCAAAGGTGCAAAACCTGCTCTGGGCCCGAACGGGATGGCCCACAGTGGGCCATCATGGGCTTAATGTGGGCAGCCCGCTAGTGTGGGCTGCTCACTGATAGCCCGCAATGAGCCCAAAGCTGTGGGGTTCGCCTGGGCAAGCCCGCACTGGGCCTGTTTAGGTTTGGCGTGGGCTGGCCCTAGCCCACTGTGCCCACAAAAAGCCAGCGTGGGCCCCGCAGGGGCATGTTTGCAGGGTATGTATACATTATTTCTGTGTTCTATTTTGATTATGCAATATTGATAAAACAAAAATGTATTTTCTGTGTTTGTAGATATTTCAAACGTCGACTTGTCAACGCTAGTCTCACAACCGGGGTTTGCTACACCCAAACCGAAGACATCACTGTCACTCAGTTCACGGAGACGCAACAAACCCGTTAGTCCTATTCCGAGGATTTCACGAAGCCCTCGATTACATGTTGTACCCCCAGCTGGAAACGGTGCAAGACACTATTTTGGAGAAAAAAACGTCGGTCTTCATCAGGAGAAAGGAGAAGCGATCAAACAACGTTACGTCAAATACCTTCTGTGTTAAACGCATCAGTTGGTGAGTAGGCTACGATTCACACTAACATCATTAAAAATGGTAACCCCTTGCTAATGCACATATTCTCATTCTTTATATAGATTTGTAGGCTACCTGTTTGCAAATTGACGAAGACCCCACAGCAATCTTCAATAATGATGCGTTCGTGAGGGAGTGGGACGCTCTTAACCAACCCATACTTCCAGACAACACCGATAATGCTGTCTCATCACACGGTGGGGCTGTGGTGCCAGATGAGGAGCTGCTGCTAAACGACGCGGAGGATGTGATTTCGTTTATTGATGCTGTATCGGATTGTACGGAGGACGATGCGAATAATCAGGAGTGTGTGGAAGAGACAGTTATCGAAGCGGATGAAAATCTACCATCAAATCAACAGAACTTTTCCCATGATTTGTTGATGGAATTGCGTGAACAGAATCGATTGGCGGACGAGAAGCTGGACATTATTTCAGAGAATGTCAAACGTCTTTGTGACTGCTTCCACATGGTGATGACAAACTCAGAAGAACAAGGAAGTCTTATACGGCTTATTCTCGATCGAGTTGGTGCCAATCGCGAGATGTTGAATAAAATTGAAAAGATTCTCCAGGACGAATTCCGAGAAAGCCAGCTCATGGTAAATATATTGACTAACATCAATAACGCTGTCATAGAACATATAAAATAACTAATTGTGTTTATGATTGATTTGTGTTAAAAGGGTGTTGTTGTTTTCTATTATTATTTAGGTAACATGCGCTTTTTTTGTAGCTGGTATGTGTATAATTGTGTTTATGTTTGATTTGTGTTAAAAGGGTGTTGTTTTGTATTATTTAGGCTACCTGTGCTTTTTTTGTAGTTGGTGTATGTGTATAATCAGTGGAAAATAAAACTGAATTGAAAAAAGTTTTCAGTATGACGAGTAAAAGAACACATTCAGACGATGAATTGCTTAATTGTCAACCAGACTTTGAACAAAATCCTTCTGCAAGAACTAGATACGATCATTTGTCAAATATTGAACAGCTACAAAGCATAATCGATCAACAGATAGATGTTTTAGGTCCTGCCTATTTGGATTTAAATGCTAGATTAGAGGGTATTCTTCAAACACAGAGAAGATGTCTAAATTATTCTAATGGTAATAAAGAATGTGAGATGTTAAATCAGTCACTAGAACCATCATCACACAGTTCATCCTCATTAATATCAGGCCCCTCACGCTCTAAAGTACGCAAACGATTAGAAGACATGATCCAAAAATATAATGACAAACTGGGGGTCTCACGACCTAACCTATGTGAAAGATTAGAAGCAATGATAAAAAAGCACGAGGATGCTAATAATGAGGATGAGCTGATTGTTGATGCAGTACAGACTGGTGGTGTAAGCAATATTTCATCAGACACGAATGACCCCCATGTAGGTTTAAGTCAGAATAATATTGAAACATTGGTTAGAAACGGAGGTGTTGTAAATGATTTCACAATTGTACCAAGACCGCGTTTCAATGGCATAGAGATACACAGGGCTCTAAATTTAAGGGATTTAATATCTACAGACCTTGCTGAATACAGTACATCTCTGACAATGCACAATGCATTGTCAGAGATGGTGTCATTTTCCAGACAGATGGTCGGTGAATCCAGTTTTATTAATATTTCACTGAAAGGCCCCAGTCTGAAATCTGATGTAAACTGTGTATTATCACCTAGCAATGGCTATAACGAACACATTTTTGTTGAACAATTTGAAAAAATTATGCAGAGCAATGCAAAAGTGATGGCCGACGACAGTTTGCAGTTACACGCATCCATAGCCAGAAGTAGGAACGGTGGTGCTCGTAGGAAGCTAGTTGATATAGCACATGATGACGTGATTAGAAGAAAAAGAATGCATTTATTCTGTCCTGTCAATACGTCAAACAACCTGTGTTTTTCATTATGTCTAGCATATTTTCTCGACCCTCAGATTTCCCATGACAACTTAGAAAGACGGGGTGAATCCATTCAGAGTGCTGGCGGTTTCACACCTCGGGATAAAATAGGTCTAGGAGACATTGCAAAATTTGAACGTGCATTAGACATAAAAATTGTTGTCTTTTACAGGTCAACCGATGGAAAGTTGGAAAAATATAAAACTTCAGATGAGCCACACACCAAAACAGCATATCTTTACATTCATGATTCTCATTATTACATGATAAAGAATCTGAAAGCCTTTATAGGGTCTGCATATGTGTGTGATTTCTGTTACACAGGTTATACGAGCAGACAGAATCATGATTGTAAATATGTGTGCTCTGTTTGCAACGATAGTGAGTGCTACAAACAGCCTAAAAGCATAATACACTGTCAAGACTGTTTGCGTTATTGCAGATCTAGATACTGTTTTAATGCTCATAAAATAGTACCCCCTACGGACGATGATTGTGGTAGATCTCCTTGCGATACTACAAAATATTGTCGTAAATGCAATAAACGTTACCATACAGCCAAAAACCCCAAACCTCATAACTGTCCAAATGATAAATGTCTACATTGCGGGGATGATGTAAGCCACGAAGGCCTACACCAGTGCTTCATACAGCCTACCATACCCAAGGAATATACAGATCGTTACATTTTCTATGATTTTGAAACACGATGTGATAATGGTAAACATATAGCAAATTATGTGTGTGCCATGACTTTTGATGGTGAGACATTTGAATTTGGAGGTGAGGAATGTGTGAGACAACTCGTTTGGAGGTTTAGACAGCCGAGGTACAAAAATTACACTTGGATTGCACACAATGCAAGCGGGTTTGACAACTTTTTAATTCTGGAGTATTGTTGCAATGCAGGACTCCAACTTAACATAGTAATGCAGGGCTGTAGAACCATTTTCATGTATGATGAGACTTTTAGGCAACGTTTTATCGATTCTTACTCATTCCTCCACATGGCTCTGTCTAAGATGCCATCTGCGTTAAATTTGGAAAATGAAGAAAAAGGCTTCTTTCCTCACTATTTCAACAGACAGGAAAATCAGACTTATATAGGTCCATACCCTGCTAAAAACTACTACGGGTACAACTCCATGACAGATAGTGCCAGGACAAAATTTGATCAGTGGTACGAAACAGTCGATGGTGAAGTCTTTGATTTCAAAAAAGAGATTGGCATCTACTGCATGAATGACGTCGTTTTATTACGTGAAGCATGCATTAAATTTAGAGATGAATTCCTACGATGCACGCAGGTAGATCCTTTCAGCTACGTGACTCTTGCTAGTTGCTGTATGGGTGCTTTCAAGACGCAATTTCTCTCTAGAAATACACTGGCTCTGACACATAATAATGCATACGTCAATCAGTATAAGACATTCTCTAACATCTCTATTGAATGGCTTGAGTATGTGAAAAAAACACGTGACGTAGACATTCACCACGCGCTAAATCACGGTGAAGTGAAATTTGGAGGGTACTTTGTTGATGGATATTACGAAAAAGATGGTGTACGAAAAGCTCTAGAATTTGCCGGATGTTTTCACCACGGTCACGAGTGTCGTTACAGATCTGACTATGTAAACCCCCTGTCAAAAGTGTCTTTTGGAGTGCTCAGGATGCAGTTTAATGACAAGATTGATGTTTTGCAGAACGCATACTGTTTAGACGTTGAGGTGATGCATGAGTGTGTATGGAAGAATCTTAAGCAAACTGACCCTCATGTAATTGCGTTTATGACCACTTATTCGGCACCTGAGAGACTGAAACCACGTGATGCACTCTTTGGGGGGCGTACAAATGCTTACAAGTTGTACCACAAAACTTCAGAAAATGAAAAGATCAGATATGTTGATTTCACGAGTCTTTATCCTTACTGTCAGGCTCGAAAAAGCTACCCTGTTGGACATCCTGAAATAATTTTCAAGGATTTTGAACCCCTTGAAAATTATTACGGACTTATTAAGGCCACAATGCTACCCCCGAAAATTGCTTCATCCTGTGCTTCCTTACAGGTGTGCAGGGAAACTTATGTTTCCTCTATGCAGAACATGCGTTGAGAAACAAATCAATGTTACATCTTGTACGCATACAGATGAGGAGAGGTCTATCTCAGGCTGCTGGGTGAGCATTGAATTGTTGAAGGCGATTGAGAAGGGGTATCTTGTAATGGAGGTCTCAGAGGTGTGGCACTTTGCAGAGAAATCGGAAACACTGTTTTCCGATTATGTAAAGACCTTTCTGAAATTTAAACAGGAGGCCTCAGACTATCCCTCTCACGTAGTCACCGATTCAGACAAAAAAGCCTATATCGATGATTACTTTAAAAAAGAAGGGATTAACCTCGATCCTGCAAAGATCTGTCACAACCCTGCTCAGAGATCTATCAACAAATTGTTGCTGAATAGTCTGTGGGGGCGTTTTTCAATGAGAGAAAATCTACCCACTTCTAAACTTTTGAAAGAATTTGCTCACATCATATTTGGCTGTCAGTATGACGTTAAATATTTCACATTCGTGTCTGATGAAATTGCGCTGGTGCAGTACAAACATGACGATGGAGCCATGTACAACACACGGGATGTGAATATATTTCTGGGGGCCTTTACAACAGCACATGCACGGTTAGAATTGTATAGCCTTATGGATAAACTGGGTGACAGATTGTTGTATAGCGACACAGACAGCGTTATCTTTATCTCTAGAGACGGTGATTGGGAACCTCCTCTGGGTCCTTATTTAGGAGATCTGACTGATGAAATCGGCAATGATGATCACATCACAGAATTTTGTTCAGGAGGGCCTAAAACATACGGATATCGCACTGCAAAAGGTAAAGTGTGTATGAAAGCAAAGGGTATAACTTTGAATGCTGAAAATTCTATGGCGATTAGATTAGACACTTTGATCGGTCTTGTTGACAGTTATGTAAAATCGCATGACACCAAACACGTCCTAGCCTACACAGACAACATCATGAGGAATAAAAAGAACTTCACTTTGCAAAACAAGTCAGTTGTTAAAAAGTTTCAAGTGGTGTATAATAAGAGGCTGCTTTTCCCTGATTATACAACTCTACCATATGGCTACTAATAATTTTTAAACCACCGCAGTGTGCGGGAGGTTGATGGTTTTGATTTTAGACTTCAACATCCTTTTTCATGTGTAATAAGTGGACCTTCAAATTCTGGAAAGTCTTATTTTGTAAAAATGTTGTTGGAAAATGCTGTAAATATGATTTCTAAAAAGATTGAAAACATTGTGTACATTTATGATTGCTGGCAACCTATGTATGATGAACTGTATAAATTGTATAACATTAAATTTGTGGAAGGAATACCGCAATCTCTGAATGATGATGTTTTATTACCTGTCAATAAAACAAATCTGTTAATAATTGACGACATGATGAAGGAGGCAAGTGGAAACTCTGAAGTGGAAAAGTTATTCACTCAATACGTTCACCATAGAAACCTCAGCGCTATTTATATTGTGCAGAATTTATTTTTCCAAGGTAAATCCAGCAGAACCATCAGTTTGAATACAAATTATTTAATATTGTTTAAGAATCCTCGTGATAACAATCAGATAAATGTGTTGGGAAAACAAATGTACCCTGGAAATACAAAATATTTTATGGAATGCTATCAAGATGCTACCAACCAGCCTTTTGGATACCTCATGATAGACTATAAAGCAAAAACCCCTGAATGTTTTCGTCTCAGAACGGGGTTGCTTTCAAACCAGCCAGTAGTTTACATTCAAAAAAGAAAACCGTGATTTTGGTAAAATGTCTGCTAGACTATCTAGAAACCTCCCCTGTTAAAAATGCTATTTAAAGCGACCCCCATGCAAAGGCGTCTTATTATGCAATCAGCATCTGACGAGCTCATTTTAACATTGTGTGAGATTGCATTTAATGTACTCTATGGCACAATCCCACTAACGAACCAGCAACACAAACGGTTGAAGAGGAGAAAGACTGAAATTAAATACATAGCCAATAAAAAGATTGGTGTGTCCACAAAAAACGCATGCTCAACCAGAAAGGAGGATTTCTTCTTCCGCTTTTGAGCATAGCAGTCCCCTTTATTACAAGTCTGATAACGGCTAAACAAGGTTGAAGATGGAGTATGCTGAGAAGCTGTTTTTAGTGTCTCAAAACCAAATAGATAAACTGAAGATGTCCAATACCCGAGAGTCTATTCAGCAAACCGTGGAAGACGATCTGGATGTTGCTATAAGAAATATTTTGAATAAAGACAATTTGGATACTCATGAGAAGGCTAAGCTTTACACCTCGGCTTTACAAAGATTTTTAACGGTAGTTAAACAGGGTGATCGAGATAGTAACACATTAACGCTTGCATTAACATCCCCCAATGAGTCTCGCAAAGAACAATCTATTAACCCTGTTGAAGATATTATAGCAGATGTATTGAAAAATGTCCCATTGAGATGTGTGAAAAATGCAAGATACATCATGGATAAAATGTCTAAAGCCAAAGAAATGGCATCTTGGAACGATTCGGGGGAGTTTGTATTTAAAGGCATTACTATACAGGGATCACACGTGATGGATCTTGTAAAGAGTATTACGGCTCCGCATAATATTAGGGATGACTGTAGACCTCATGGATGGACTGAGTTTTTGCAGGCAATTGCTACTTTAAACATCCCCTATTCAACAGTGCCAAACCATAAGGTTAGACGTGTAATAAGTTCATTTAAAACCAAACCGTCTACATCGCCCTCTACCTCTACGGGTCAAAGAATGTATTTAAGTACGCCTTCTTCTAAGGATTCAGATGTATCACCGTTTAAATCACCGTCTCTTGATCAAAACGTATGGCTGTCATTTTGATATTGTATAATTGTATATTCATTTTTGTACAAATTAATCATATGGTATTCAATAAAGCTATGACATTGGTACATTTGACATTGTGCTCTTTTTATTTATTTGAAGCAAACATTTACAAATCATGTGTTTAACATAAACGTTTCACCCATTTGCACACATTGCATACACTTAAATGTAGTACTATTACAATGAGTTATCCTTAGTTTTTTCACAAAATGCGATACATATTCATCATTTTTAATTAAATCATCGCTATAAAGCATCATAACATCATCATAAGCACGACCTCGAATCATATGATATAGAAAGAAAATACAATGATGACCGCATGTGTCAGACATAAAATGCTGAACTTGTTTAGCTGAATATTGAATGCGTGTTGAATTCGTTTTTAGAAAGGCAGTGATTGATACAGGAAAAGAATAAAATCAGGACTATTACCGAAACTGTCAAAGAAAAATGCTGAACCATCCTTATTTATGTAAATTGCTAACCAGTGTTCACCAGGGAGATGTGCAGGGTCTGTGTTGATTATGGCTGACGTAGGTAATGTTCTTAAGGGGTCCTTCGGTAAATGATCACACGGTAGTACTCCAAGAAAATGCGTGTTTTGTGTGATTCTGTCTATAGCCGCTGTAAGTTGTATGGTATTCATGTTTTCAATTAATAGTAGTCAACAAGTACCTGTCTTCGGTTAGAAACTTCAATGATGTTGTCAAAAACAGCATAAACAATCAGATTAATGGTTCTTGGAAGCGGTTGTCTGAAACGTACTTCTAGTCTGATATTCCCAGACTTAACAAGCGAGATGTGTTGACTACATTCTTCGTCTGGAGTGAGGTTGAAACCATAAAGTGTATAACCCTGCAGAAAATCTTCTCTGTCGATTACCAACGCTTGGTTTTTTAGATGTCTTCCAGATGAAAGTGCAAGCTGGTAAAATTCTCGCACGGCGGTGCCTGCTCCAAAGTCAGGTTTTAATGGTTTGGCGGGGTGTTGCTGACCATCCACATAAACAGCTAGAAACTCCAGATTGTAATGCTTAAATGCAAAAGGGTTTTTATCGTATGCTCCTGTAAAAGCATCATTATCGACCATACCCAATATGATGGATTTGGGTAATGTGCCTAAAAACAGGTTTTCCTGGTTTGATACACGGCCTCCAGCTGGTATGGAGAAATTTTTCAGGCAGACCCTGTCAATGGGGTATTTGGCAGTTGTTGAGAGTAGTGCTTGAGCGTGCCCCAGTCTCACTCCTGGTGATACAGATACTTTTTTAACAAACAGAGAAGCTGTCAAAATACGCAGTTTGTATGCTATAGCATCACTCCTCATTAGACAAAATTCATCTTTGCCTCTTGTCAGACAGATTTTAATGTCCACCCCATTAAGCATTAGTTTTTCTTGAAAGAAAATATCACTGTGTATTGGTGATAAAAGCTCAACTACTGCACTTTCGTTGCTAAAGGCAGCCCTCTTTGTCAGACCAATGTTAGCCCCTGCCGGATCGCCTGCATCCATATGTCCGGCAGAATCTTTGTAAAATAAACCTGCTGAGAAAACACTTTCCAATGTATCTTTACCATAGTTTAAAAGGCATTCTATAATACATCGATAGGGGTAAGTGTTTGTACTCTGCGAAATTAACCTATCACCAAGCGATACGTCAACCTGTGAAAAAATAGTGTTTCCTGGATAATTGACCAGTCCAACAGGAGTCCCATCTCTGATATTTGAACCGTCCGGATTTGTGATTTTAACACGCATGTAAAGCAGTGTATTATTTAAATCTATATAATCTTCACCATTCCCCACTATGAAAAATTCCAATGGAGCGCTGTCCGATATTGCAGATAGAGGAGGGATTTCAATGTATGTGTTTTTTTCAATAGCCGTCTGCGTCATCGGTACTGTAAACAGATCCAGTTCGGATTTAATACACTCTTCGGACATGGTGTGTAGTAGTGCCATGGTTTAGAATATAGTTTTAACAGATGAAAAACGCTTCACAACTCTCTTTCGTTTTCGTTGCCTAACTGCGGTTTTCTTAGGGGGTTTCCTGGTTTTCTTTACCGCCTGACCACTCCTCCCCCTCCTCATTCCAGGTGGTTTAGACCTCCGTTTACGTAACATAACCATTAACCCCGAACCGTCTTGAGATTTATCATTATTATTAAAGGAATGTGTCATAGCTCTGGTAACAACGTTGCTGGCTATGTTTTTAGCAGTGTTTTTAAGGTGTGGTTTGGCTATGCTGAAACCTCTTTTTAACAACGGAAGAGCCATTCGAAACAAACCCCTGAAAAGGCCTCAGAGCCCCGCCCCATACATGACCCCTTCCACCGCCTGCTTGAGATTTATAATAGTTTACATAATGAGTGGGGTCCATCCACATGGATCTTTTACCATGCTTCTTCTTGTCTAATATCTTTTCTACTTTAAAAGCTTTGTCCTTATCCACAATAATTTTTTGTAACTCCTCTTCATAAAATGATCCATCGATAACGTCCCCATCGTAATCAGATAGTTTGTAGACTGGTGGTTGTCGTGGTATACATTCGGTTATAGTGAAGAACTCATCTGTGTAGTTTTGTTCATAACCCTTGGTAAAAGGACCCCTCATCTTTGATATTCTAACCACGTCGCCGATTTTGAATTTAAATACAGGCATCTTCTTACACACATTACCATACAAATTGTCATAGATGACCGGTTCATTTTCTTTGTTGACATCTACAGGCCTCATTTTAATACTTCTGTGATAACTACTGTTGTATCCTTGAATAATGTCTTGTAAAACATTGATGTAGCGTTTAGAGTTTATAGCTGTTAAATAACGCCACATCCGTCCTTTTAAGGTTCTATTAAAATGTTCAATAACGCTTGCTTTCAATTCACTCCCCGTGCTGAAATGGTAAATGTTGTGTTTTTTAGTTAGTTGTTGGAAATGCTTGTTAAAAAATTCCTTCCCCTTGTCAGTCTGAATTTTCTGAGGGATTCTACCCTCTTGTAGTATTGAATTAAAGGCATTGGTCACCGCCAATCCAGTCTTGTTCTTTATACAACGTACCCATGCATATTTGCTAAACACGTCTGTACATGTGAGAAGAAATTTAGTATTGTCATTTTCCGTAGAATATATTGACATATCTACCAGGTCCATTTGAAACTGTGTATCAATACCATAAACAACGACCCTATTCCTTTTAAAATGATGTCGCAGTGGTCTGTGGAGTGTATAAGCATCTTGACTGGCTAACCAGTCTGAAACTTCTTTATCACTTAGCAAATCACCACTTTCCTCTAATACACCACGTTTTAATCTACTCACACCCCCTAAAGAGCCGGGGTTTGATGGTGTGTAGTACACCTTATGCAATTGCTCCGTCATGTTAACAGATCAGACACCACCTAAATAATGAAACAGTGATTCTATAAAAGTATCCTTTTATTTTAAAATCAGGGGTAATCATACAATACATGCTTAAATAGTCAAATAGAAACACCAACATCAACCAATGTCTAGATATTGTAGGAAATTAACGCATGTATCAGTATTTTTGTCAATCAGGTAATTAACCAGAGTATCAACATTTTCAAAGACATGACTATCAGTCCTTTCGTTTCTTGACAATAACATCACACATGTATCCATCACAAATGTACATAAGCATATTATATCAGATATTTTACAGACATTATCGCATTCAAACAATGAATTTAGAATGTTTTTAAGCAACAAACAGGGAGAATCATTCTGGTAGGCATAGACTTGTATCATTTTAGTCCAATTGTTTGATAGACCTCTGACTATATCCATGTGTTTTTTTAGACAAATCAGCCGTTTGTTAATATAGGGTTCATTTACAAGCTTGTTTTGTCCAGAACGTTCGTCATTAATGATCTTATACAGCATATTGGTTATTTCACATTGAAGTCGATGTCTCAGAATAAATGTAATCAGGCCAGTAGCTCCGCAGCAGTTCCCCATTGTTAGCATCAAACTTTGGACCCAGCCGAACAGCCTTTCCAACCGTCCACAGCGTCGTAGACAGCCTGTTCACAGGTATCATTCAGCTTCCCACGGATTTCACGTACTCTCTGTAGAATGTTCGGCTCCTCTCTTAGTTCATGCGGTGTCAATCCAAATGGTTTTAAAGCCTGGCCGATGACTTGGTTTAACACAGGTTTAAACAGTTTACTGGAAATTTCTTCAGAATGAGTGTAAAAGAAATACTTGTCAGGATCAAACAAGCACGTGTGCTGGATCTGCCTGGGGTGATCCACTTCACAACCGTAGCACAACTCTTTTAACTTTAAATCAAGGAGATGATCCAGAATGACCACTATGACTGCTTTTATGAAATTGAACCCCTTCACACTAATAATGCCATCCGTGTTGTCCTCTCCCTTAAGAGCCGCTCCATCCGGAAGTGGGCATCCTGATCCGTGGGATGAAATGAACGTTAGATTGCTGTAGCCAAGCTCCATGCAAAACTTGTCAAGCCAATGGCCGATGTCAGAAGACCCTACAACAGGGTCATCTCTTGCTGAAGTATCTGGGTCATTGGGTGATGCGACGGGCCCAGGAAGATATGTAGTAAAGTCTTGAGACATGTTGGTTTGAATGTTGGTTTGAAATGTGGTCAGTCACCGCCAGCCTTTAAGGTCTGTAGAAGGTGGGCGGTGTTACACGGTCACTCCCACGCTTTTTCGGGGTCAAACAGGCTGACCTTAATTACATT